>NC_142168.1:21830250-22109881 GCF_029865625.1 Vigna umbellata
ATCCTTATCTAATTTAATTTAATAAAAAATAATCATCAGTACAAGTGAGAAAACAACGGCAAATTTTCCACGACATCCGTACAGGACCAGAGCTAACTCGAAGGTCATGGAGAATTGGGAGCAGTCACACGAATCTATTAAGGCTGATGTCAGCCAGTTGAAGGATCAGATGGCCCAGATTTTGGTAGCTCTCGAAGCCTTGAAGGCTACGGGAGGGACGACGTCTTCGCAAGTTGAGGGAAATGCTCAATATTACCCTCCGTTGTTCAATGCTGGGAGCCAATCTGTTTCGTTCCCAATGTATGGATTACCTCCAGGTTACACCCCACCTGTGGGAGAATACACAGAAGGGGAGCAGACTTCATTCTCTTTCCCTACCACTGCCAACGTACCGCCAATCAGTATTCAGGGACCTGTTATAATGTCCGCACCTATGGTAAATGAAGGAATGCATGCAAACATGTCTGATGGAATACGAGTAACTCCGGTGCCGCTTGTGATTACCGGAGAGGGCTTTTCTACAGGGGCTGTGCCGTATACTTTGTTTCAGGGGGTAACTAGTAATGTCGATGGGGCAAAGGATAAACTTGAGAGCCTAGAGGCAAGATTGAGGGCTGTGGAGGGGTATGAAAGTTATGGATTTGGGGATGTTTCTAGATTGAGCTTGGTTCCTGGCGTCAAAATTCCACATAAGTTCAAGGCGCCAGATTTTGAGAAGTATAAGGGAAATACATGCCCAAAGAGCCATCTAACCATGTTTTGCAGAAAGATGGCTGCATATGCTTACGATGAGCAGCTGCTCGTTCATGTTTTTCAAGATAGTTTGGCTGAAGTGGCATTAAACTGGTATATACCCATTTGGAGCCGACTCGAATTCGTTGTTGGGCAGACTTGGCTGATGCTTTTGTGAAGCAGTACATATACAATACACATGTCGCGCCAGATCGTTTACAGCTGCAAAACATGTCGAAGAAAGACAACGAAACTTTTAAGGAGTATGCTCAGCGGTGGAGGGAATTGGCTGCACAAGTTGAGCCACCTTTGTATGATAAAGAAATGGTGGCAATGTTTGTAAATACGCTCCAACCACCATTTTATGAACATATGGTGGGAAATGTATCTTCAAATTTTGCCGATATCATCATGATAGGCGAGCGAATAGAGATCGGGTTGAAAAATGGGAAGATTGCATATGGCTCGTCGGCGGGTGCAAACTCCAAAAAACCCAATTTCAACTCAGGGAAAAGAAAGGAGGGAGATGTGCATGCAACATCTGCAACCCCCGTGTGGAGAGGTCAAGCTCCCACCCATAACTATCGACCATACTGGGGTCAACATCCACATGCAGCTAACGCGTCATTTGGTCATCAAATTAGGCCTCAACAACAACCAGGGTACTATCAACCACAATACATTCCGATGAATAATTGGAGGGGTGGGGCAAATGTAGGTTCCAATGTGAATGTGGGTCCCAATACTTATCCAAGAAGGAACCAGGAAAGAAATTATGTTAACTTTACTCCAATTCCTACAACTTATACGGAATTATTGCCTCAGCTTATCAAACAAGGTCTAGTTGTCGTTTGTCCCCTGAAGCCTTTGCAGCCTCCGTACCCAAGAGGTTATGATGCAGACGCAAAGTGTAGTTATCATGGAGGGGCCGCTGGTCATTCCACTGAGAGGTGTCTGGCTTTCAAGCATAAAGTACAGACTCTAATTGATTCCGGGTGGTTAAAGTTCCAAGAGGATAAGCCTAGTGTCGAGTCCAATCCTTTATCTGGGCATGGAAGTGCTTCGACGAATGCTGTCGAAGTGAAAGAACATGAGCTGGTGAGAAATGTGAAAGAAGTCAAGAGCTCTAGGAGGTTTATTTTGGAGGCGTTGCTGAAAGTGGGTATCTTGAAGGGTGATTATGATGAGAGTATGGCGTGTGTGCTCCACCCAGAGGCTGAGCACTCTATTGAGGAGTGTGTTGAGTTTGAAGAAATTCTGCAAGACTTGCTAGATCGTGGTTTGATGCAAGTATGTCACAAGAATGAGGAGGGAGAGGTATTTGCACAGACTGGTGATGAATCCGGTATGATTTTACCAGAACCATTAGTGATTCGTTTCACTAAGACTACTTCTATCCCACCAACTCAAGGAAGGTCGCCTGTAGTTATCCATGTACCAGCTCCTTTTCCTTACAAGAACGAAAAAGCCGTCCCATGGAGATATGAGACGCATGCGTCAGGCGAAACGCAAAGCGTTGACCCTGTCGTCAAAAACATATCAAGGATAGGGGGAATGACTAGGAGTGGTCGAATTTTCACATCACCAGAGTTGGCTCGAGAAAGGGTTAATGATAAGGAAGCAACGATGGCCGCGAAGGCAAAAGAATTCTTAAAGGGGAAGGGTGCACAGACAGAGGAGATCCCCGATAAGGAAGAGAAGAGAGAAGTTTCTGAAGAGGAGGCTTGTGAATTTTTAAAATTCATACAACAAAGCGAATATAAAGTGGTGGAACAGTTAAACCGTATGCCTGCTCGCATATCCTTGTTAGACTTGCTCATGCATTCGGCATCACACAGAAAGTTGCTAATGAAGATACTCAGTGAGGCTCACGTGGAGCAAGGTATTTCGTTGAATAAATTCGAGGGTATTGTTGGCAATATTGTTGCTAATAATTATCTCACCTTTACGGATGAAGAGATACCTGCTGAAGGAAGAAGGCATAACAAGGCTTTTCACGTCTCTGTGAAATGCCTGGATCATGTTATTGCGCGTGTTTTAGTGGACAATGGGTCCTCCTTGAATGTCATGCCGAAAGCAACTCTGGAAAAGCTACCTTGCGAAGGGATGCATATGAGGCCTAGTTCAATGATTGTGAGGGCGTTTGATGGTAGTAAAAGAGAAGTGATGGGAGAGGTGGAATTACCAATGCAAGTTGGCCCGTGTGTCTTTCAAATAACATTCCAGGTTATGGATATCCTGCCAGCTTATAGTTGTCTGTTGGGACGTCCCTGGATTCATTCGGCTGGAGTTGTGCCTTCTACACTACACCAGAAGTTGAAGTATGTGATGGGAGATAAGCTGGTGATAGTATCAGGAGAAAAGGATCTTCTTGTGAGTGGGCCATCATCCACGCGCTACATCGAGGCGGCTGAAGAAGCTCTGGAAACAGCCTTCCAATCGTTGGAAATTGTGGGAAATGCTTGTGTGGAACCGTTTCCAGTAAATCCTCGTCTATCATGTGCTTCTATTATGATGGCCAAGATTATGCTAAAAGAGGGCTATATATATGGGGAAGGTTTGGGCAAATATCGGCAGGGGCGAGCATTCCCTCTAGAATGAAGCCGGAAATGTCCCTAAAAATTAAAGAAGAGGTCCAAAAGCAATTTGATGCAGGATTTTTGGCTGTGGCAAGATACCCACAATGGGTAGCAAATGTTGTACCAGTGCCTAAGAAGGATGGGAAAGTTCGAATGTGTGTTGACTACCGTGATTTGAATCGTGCAAGTCCGAAGGATAATTTCCCGTTACCACATATCGATACTCTGGTTGATAATACGGCCAAATTTTCGTTATTTTCGTTCATGGATGTATTCTCGGGATATAATCAAATTAAAATGGCACCGGAAGATATGGAAAAAACGACCTTTATCACGTTATGGGGAACATTCTGTTATAAGGTGATGTCTTTCGGACTCAAGAATGCTGGGGCAACATACCAAAGGGCAATGGTGACACTTTTTCATGATATGATGCATAAGGAAATTGAAGTTTATGTGGATGACATGATTGCAAAGTCTGAATCAGAAGAGAAGCATATTTTCAATCTAAGGAAATTATTTGAGAGGCTGAGAAAGTACAAACTCAGGTTAAATCCTGCCAAATGCACGTTTGGAGTAAAGTCGGGAAAATTGTTGGGCTTTATTGTCAGTCAAAGAGGGATAGAAGTTGATCCGGACAAAGTAAGAGCGATAACGGAAATGCCTACGCCCAGAACAGAAAAGGAGGTTCGAGGTTTTTTGGGAAGATTGAACTACATTGCTAGGTTCATCTCCTAATTAACTGATACTTGTGAACCAATGTTCAAGTTACTACGGAAAAATCAGGCCGTAGTCTGGAATGAAAATTGTCAAGTTGCTATTGAAAAGGTCAAACAATACCTGCAAGACCCTCCTGTATTGCGTCCACCTATGCCAGGAAGACCGCTCATCTTGTATTTGACCGTGCTGGATAATTCAATGGGTTGTGTATTGGGTCAGCATGATGAAGACGGGAAAAGAGAGCATGCTATATATTACTTGAGCAAAAGATTTACAGATTGCGAACAACGATATTCGTCGTTAGAGCGAACTTGTTGTGCACTGGCGTGGGCTACTCATCGTTTAAGGCAATACATGTTGAGCCATTCTACTTGGTTGATATCTAAAATGGATCCTATCAAGTATATTTTCGAAAAGCCCGCTCTAACTGGAAGGATAGCTCGATGGCAGATGCTATTGTCAGAGTACGACATTGTATATGTTACTCAGAAATCTATCAAGGGTAGCGCTTTAGCGGAATATTTAGCCCATCAACCCATTAGCGATTATCAGCCGATGCAACCTAAATTTCCTGATGAAGATGTCATGGCTTTATTTGCTGAGAACAAAGAGGACAAAGATGAAAAAGCATGGACGGTATTATTCGATGGGGCCTCGAATGTAATGGGGCATGGAATAGGGGCAGTGCTTATCTCTCCTAAGAATCAATACATTCCAATGACGGCAAGGTTGTGTTTTAATTGCACGAATAATATCGCAGAATATGAAGCCTGTGCCATGGGTATTCGAGCAGCAATAGAGTCTAAAGCAAAAATTCTGGATGTATATGGAGATTCAGCTTTGGTCATCCATCAATTGAAGGGAGAATGAGAGACTAGGGATACTAAATTAATTCCATACCAAGCTTACATCAGGGGATTAGTTGAGTATTTCGATTCCATCACGTTTAATCATATACCGCGAGAAGATAATCAATTAGCAGACGCATTGGCTACCTTGTCATCGATGTTTGAAGTTGATCAAGATGCAGAATTGCCAATGATTGAAATGAAGAGTCATGCAAAGCCAGCGTATTGTCATTTCATCGAAGAGGAGGTAGATGGTAAACCTTGGTACTTTGATATCAAGCATTATCTTAGGACCCGAGAATATCCAGAGAAGGCATCAGAAAACGACAAAAGGGTGTTAAGGAGGTTGGTTGGCAGTTTCATTTTGAGTGGGGATATTCTATATAAGAGGAATCATGACATGGTTCTCCTTAGATGCGTAGATGCAAAAGAAGCCGAGCTGATACTAAAAGAAGTACACGAGGGTACATTTGGCACGCACATGAATGGGCACTCAATGGCCAGGAAGATACTGAGAGCGGGGTATTTTTGGTTGACTATGGAAAATGATTGCTGTACACATGTGAGAAAATGTGAGAAATGCCAGGTATACGCAAGTAATATCAATGTTCCACCCACGACCTTGAACGTGTTGTCTGCACCATGGCCCTTTTCGATGTGGGGAATAGATGTCATCGGAGCTATAGAGCCAAAGGCGTCAAATGGACACCGTTTCATATTAGTCGCAATCGACTACTTCACCAAGTGGGTTGAGGCCGCTTCTTATGCTAATGTGACCAGAAAGGTGGTGACCAAGTTCATAAAAAGGGATTTGATTTGCAGATACGGGCTCCCTAACAGGATCATCACTGATAATGCCACTAACTTGAATAACCAGATGATGACAGAGTTATGTAAGGAATTCAAAATTCATCATCTTAATTCTTCTCCTTATCGTCCAAAGATGAATGGGGCAGTAGAGGCTGCTAACAAAAATATCAAGAAGATTGTGCAGAAGATGGTGGTCACATATAAGGATTGGCATGAAATGCTTCCTTTTGCTTTACATGGTTATCGCACTTCGGTACGAACATCGACTGGGGCAACGCCTTTCTCGCTTGTATATGGAATGGAGGCAGTACTTCCGTTTGAAGTGGAAATTCCGTCCTTACGAGTTTTAATGGAAACCCAATTAGAAGAGGCGGAATGGGTTCAAGCTCGTTTCGACCAGCTCAATCTCATCGATGAAAAAAGACTAACAACAGTATGCCATGGAAAATTGTACCAAAGAAGAATGAAGAAGGCATTTGACAAAAAGGTACACCCAAGAGAATTTCATGAAGGTGAGCTGGTGTTGAAGAAGATTCTACCCATACAGAAGGATCATAGAGGCAAATGGACTCCAAATTATGAAGGGCCATTTGTAGTGAAGAAAGCATTTTCTGGTGGGGCACTAATTCTCACGAGAATGGACGGAGAGGAGTTACCATTGCCAGTTAATTCTGATGCAGTAAAAAAGTTTTACGCATGATGATTCCGTGATAGTGGTTGCCATTAAGGGGATGTTGATATTATCTTCAATGCTTATTGTACTCTGTGTTTTATTCAATAAATAAATTTCACGTGAGTTCATTCATATTTTGGTTGTTTGCATTCCATCTGAAATATTGCATGTCACGCTGAGCTGTTAAGTAGTTAAGGGGAAATGAAAACGAAAATAAGTAAACGCGTGTTGATAAAAGCATCACAGGTATATCAGGTTGGCAAGCTCGGTCCTAGAGGATGTCGAAAAGGAAAAACGAAAAAAAAAAAAAAAGGTTACATGTTGAGTTTGTTGTTAATAAAGTTGTCAAGAACATAGTATTTTCGAAAAAATTTTGAAAAATACCGTTGGTGAGTACTTCCCTGATTCAAGGTTTTGGGAGTAACCGGTGTTCTTTTCTTGATAAAGCATATGCATTCACATTACTTGAACCCTATTTTTTTTCGTTTCCCATAAGATGAAGGATTTCGCCATATGCCTAATATTGGGGCAGTTTTCATTATGTTACATATCACCGATAATCCGTTGATCAGGGAGATATATATATATATATATATATAAAAAAAGATATATAAAAAAAAAAAAAAAAAAAGAGAAAACAAAGGAAACAAAGCAAAGGAAAAATGAAGTGGATGTGTCAAACACTACATAGTTTTGTTTCAGGTTTAAATTCAAGAGAAAGCCAGACAAACAAGATTCAGAGTGACGTGTGGCCATTTTTCGTTATCCAATCGTCAAAAGCAGTTCATCCAATTGCACCCCTTTTGAGCCAAAATTCATAATTGTTTTCATCACCCTAGACAAGAATCATTAGCATATCGACGTCAACTTAAAAACATACATCATAAGCATCCAAAGTTGAGGAGGAAATCTCTAAAAGGAAGAAAGAAAAACAAAACAAAAATGAAAAGGAAAGTATCATAAAGGACCACAGCAGGGGCAACAAAAAGAATGATCCAAAGGGAAAGAAAGAAAAAAAAAACAACAATAAAGGATGCCTGAAGTTCAAATCTCTAAAGACAGTTGACTGGGCACCTTGCAAATGATTCTTGTTTAAAAGCTTTAACCGTCAAACACTTATTTGGGCCTTCATTATCCTTTCTTTCAAAACCTTTTGACCTTTAACCACGGTACAAGCTAATAAAAGTCCACGCTGACTGAACACTGTTTGTCCTAATCTTTCTCAAGAATTTAACTTTGAAACAGAATGATGTGGTGAACGACGCAATTCAGTTTTATTTTCAAAAAAAAAAAAAAAAAAAAAAAAAAAAAAATCTCCCTGTCAATCGAAGGTTATCCAATTTGGGGGAATCTTTCATACCCAAACCTTTTCATTTTTCCAAAGCATACTTATTGTGCAAAATTGGGGTAATATGGGAGCCCAACATGTTAATAACACTTTCCCCCAGATGAGGGACACACATACGTTAATATTTGCTCATAGAAAATCATTATTCATCTGCTTTTCATAACCATTCTTCTACATCCTACAGGGTTCAAGTTAATTTGGATTGCAAAAAGCGATAAAAAGAATTTTAACTCAGGGTTACACTTTCTTCCTGCTCATCAAGGGGTTCTATACCTATCAACGTTGTTTTTAAGGAATGCGTTTTGAACGTACATCGTGTTTGATGACAATATTAACAATGGATTCCAAGCATGGAATTTTGAAATAAAAAAGCGATGAAAAGTGAGAGTAAAAGAAAAGAACAAAATGAAAGTCTCATGTGTCTATGCATTCATGCACCATCATGACATAACATCATCTCAGAGGAAGCGAGGAGAATTGTTTGCAAAATCTTCATGTTTAACTCGGCATTTATCAACTTTTCAAAGCTACAAATCATGTTTTAATTTTCTGTTATCGGCCCTCTGCATGGCAATGGTCGGATTTAAATTTATGTTCTGTGAGTTTGGCCCTCTGCGAGGCAATGGTCAAATCCAGGTTTTAGTTTTCTGTTATCGGCCCTCTGCATGGCAATGGTCGGATTTAAATTTCTGTTCTGTGAGTTTGGCCCTCTGCGAGGCAATGGTCAAATCCAGGTTTTAGTTTTCTGTTATCGGCCCTCTGCATGGCAATGGTCGGATTTAAATTTCTGTTCTGTGAGTTTGGCCCTCTGCGAGGCAATGGTCAAATCCAGGTTTTAGTTTTCTGTTATCGGTCCTCTGCATGGCAATGGTCGGATTTAAATTTCTGTTCTGTGAGTTTGGCCCTCTGCGAGGCAATGGTCAAATCCAGGTTTTAGTTTTCTGTTATCGGTCCTCTGCATGGCAATGGTCGGATTTAAATTTCTGTTCTGTGAGTTTGGCCCTCTGCGAGGCAATGGTCAAATCCAGGTTTTAGTTTTCTGTTATCGGCCCTCTGCATGGCAATGGTCGGATTTAAATTTCTGTTCTGTGAGTTTGGCCCTCTGCGAGGCAATGGTCAAATCCAGGTTTTAGTTTTCTATTATTGACCCTCTGCATGGCAATGGTCAGATTTAAATTTCTGTTCTGTGAGTTTGGCCCTCTGCGAGGCAATGGTCAAATCCAGGTTTTAATTTTCTGTTATCGGCCCTCTGCATGGCAATGGTCGGATTTAAATTTCTGTTCTGCGAGTTTGGCCCTCTGCGAGGCAATGGTCAAATCCAGGTTTTAATTTTCTGTTATCGGCCCTCTGCATGGCAATGGTCGAATTTAAATTTATGTTCTGCGAGTTTGGCCCTCTGCGAGGCAATGGTCAAATCCAGGTTTTAGTTTTTGTTACTGATACTTTACTTGACATTGGTCGTTTGACATCGTGACTTGAATCATTTTGTTCGATTGAAACCCGGACAAAATTAGTGTTTTTATCTTTACTTAGCTTTACTTAAATAATACGAAAAGATTAAATTTTCATATTATTTAGTAATATCTAAGTAAAGAGGGGCAGCTGTCAACACTCAATTTTGTCCGGGTTGAAAAAATGTGTTTTTATTGGTTTTTTTTATTTTATTTTATTTTACCTTTTTGTTTTATTCTATTTTTATGTATTTAGATTTTTGCTTTTAATTCAATTTCTATTTTTCTTATCTTCAATTTGTTTTAATAGAGTTAATTAATCAAAATAATTAAAAAATTGAAAAATAAAATTAAAACTGAAAATAATTAAAAAATAAAATTAAAAAAAAAATAAAAAATAGAAAACGTGGAAAAGGGCGCGTATGGGATGCGTGTCTGGGGTGAGGGGACAAGGTGGTTAAGGAGAATTTTTCCAAGATTTTTGGAAAGGGGGACAAGGTGGTTACAGGAGAATATTTTCCAAGATTTTGGGGGAGAGGATTTTGGTTGGATCAGGGAGAGAAAAAGGGAGAAGGAGGACACACATGGGGACCATCATTTGGGGAAATCATCATCCAGATTCATCATTGGCACCGGCAGAGAAAACGAAAGGCTAGGGGAGGTCACGGGATACAGAGTGATAGCAGCAACCATAGCAGCAGGTAAGTTTCTGTTCATTTGTGCATCCAGATTAATCATGTATGCTTACTGCTTAAACTCCATTCACCCCATTCTCGCCAGCCCATATACCATTATCACAGAATCAATTATCCCCTTCACGCTCATATGCACACAACACACTCATCTCTTCCAGTACCAAATTAACGAGAATCAATCAATTAAACCAATCAATAAACAGTAAGAAATTAGGGGAGGCGGAGAAGGAAAAGTGGTGTTGCGGGGGGCATTTGGCATTCAAGAAAATCCTCGAATGGAGAAGAATAAGAGGGGCGTTGATGGCACCGGTGAGGTTAGTGGCGTGACTGCGTTGAGTCCCGGCAGCCTGGGCTGTTGAGAAGGAATCTGGTGGCTGTGGAAATGACCGGGGAGGTAGACGAGGATAGGCACAAAGGGGACATTATCATGGCAGTGGTCGGGTTCGTCGTGAAGGTTGTAGCAGTGATGAAGCTGATGTTGATGGGTGATGATGACGCGAGCGGATCGGAGATGAAGGCGGAGGAAAACCCTACATGAGAATCGCTGGTTTTCGAAGAGAGAAGAATGGAGACGGTGGTGTCGTGGCTGGCGGTGGTTATGGGAGCGCGAGTCGTCGCCGGCGAGCCCAAGACGTGTTCTGGTTGAAGCAACGGTGGCCGGCTCTGACGGAGATGTCAGTGAGTCGTGGTGCTGAGTAGGAGATCTTGGATCTCTGGAGAGGGCACGAGCCGGCGTGAAGGAGTGAATGAGAGTGGGAAGGCAGAACCCCTAGGAAATTCTAGGTTAGAAACCATTCAACTGGGCCAGGCCCAGAATATAGCGTACGTCCAGGAACCTTGGGCCTTGTTTGGTGCGTTCGTTATTTACCTCTTATCCAAACGTCCGTTCGGACATTTCTTGGACGGACTGTTTGACAGCCATCTCCCCAACGAACGTCCGTTCGTCATTTTCGATAACGAGCGTTCGTCAGTGAGCTTCATTGTCCAAACGTCCACTTGTCATTTCAACGACGAGCGTTCGTCATTAGGTTTCCCTGTCTAAACGTTCGTTCGTCATTTCAATGATGAGCGTTCGTCCTTGAGCTTTCCTCTCTACACGTTCGTTCGTTTTCAATAACGAACGTTCGTCATATAAGCTTACCTGTCTAGACGTCCGTTCGTCATAACGAACGTTCGTCATTAGGTTTCCCTGTCTAAACGTCCGTTCGTCATTTCAATAACGAACGTTCGTCCTTTAGCTTACATTTTTGAACGTCCGTTCGTCGTGTCAATAACGAACGTTCGTCCTTAAGCTTACATTTTTGAACGTCCGTTCGTCTTGTCAGTAACAAACGTTCGTCCTTTAGCTTACGTTTTGGACGTCCTTTCGTCGTGTGAATAACGAACGTTCGTCCTTAAGCTTACATTTCGGACGTCCGTTCGTCATTTCAATAACGAACGTTCGTTCTTAAGCTTCCATTTTTGAACGTCCGTTCGTTATTTCAATATCGAACGTTCGTCATTAAGTCACTGTTTAAACGTCCGTTTCATGTCTTCAATGAGCGTTCGTCATTCAGCCTTCGTTCCCAACGTCCGTGCATTATCTCTCTCTACGAACGCTCGTCATTCATCCCACATTTTTAAACGTCCGTTCGTTATCTCTCGCCACGAACGCTCGTCATTTAGTGTCCTTTACCAGTGAACGTTCGTCCTATCCCCAACGAACGCTCGTTCGGCCACTTTGATTTCTTTTGTTTATTTATTTTATTTTTATATTTTTTTATATATATTTATTATTCTCTTATCTTATTTTGTTCTATCTATTTATTTTAGACGTGTACTTATCCTGAAATATATAATATTTATAGGTTAAATAAAAGAATTTACAAGAATATTTTTAAAGGTTTAAGCACACGTGTGACCGCTCGCGTCGTCCTTGTGCTAAAAACCTTTTCTTCTTTTTTATAAAAATTATTACAAAAATATTTAAAGGTTTAAGCGCACGTGTGACCGCTCGCGTCGTCCTTGTGCTAAAAACCTTTTTCTTCTTCCTTAAATAAATTTACATAAAAAATACGTTTTGAAGGTTAAGTACACGTGTGACCGCTCGCGTCGTCCTTGTGCTAAAAACCTTTTTCTTCTTTTCTTAAATAAAATTTCAAAAATACGTTTAAAGGTTGAACACTCGTGTGATCGCCCGCATCGTCCTAGTGTTCAATACTTTTCTTTCCTATTTACGTAATATAAATGAGGGTATGAGTGCTCGTGCGATCATCCGCATCAGCCTAGTACTCAATACTCTCAAGTCTTCCTAAATAAGTAAATAACGGTATGAGTGCTCGTGTGATCGTCCGCATCGTCCTAGTGCTTAATATCGTTATTTCTCTTTTTAAAAAAGGTAATTAAACATATTTAAATATCGTTTTAAAGGTATGAATACTCGTGCGACCGTTCGCGTTGGCCTAGTACTCATTACCTTCTTTTTCTCGAAAATATTAAAAACATAAAATCTCCAAAAATTAAAAACATCTGCTTTTCCAAACAACAAACAATCTCTTAGCTAGAACTACGTAACCCTGATTTCTCATTTTGAATGAGAATACGTAGGAGCAAGGTCAATCCTTGTCGGGCCCAAAAAACTAAAAAATATGTTTTGTTTATTTAGAATTTTATTTTAGGGGATAATTAAACATTTTGAAAACCACATCATATTCGTGCATTTAGTTAAAGGTACTGCCTTAGGGCAGGCGTTGTGGGGTGCTAACACCTTCCCCACACGTAACCGACTCCCGAACCCAATCTTTGGTTTTCGTGGACCGTGCTTTATCGTTTTGAGGTTTTTCCGTAGTTTTCCATAATAAACTATGGTGGCGACTCCAAATCTCTTTTTAAAACCCGTTTCTTTTTGGATCGTCGTCCCGTCGCGATTCCGGTTGCGACAACATGTTTATCTATTATAATTAAAACTGGTAAGCAGCAAACTTCGGATAAAATTTACTATGGATTAGTGTTTTTCTTTTTAAAAATACAATATCTATTCAATTTACATATACGT
The DNA here is from genome assembly GCF_029865625.1 of Vigna umbellata. Taxonomy (NCBI): domain Eukaryota; kingdom Viridiplantae; phylum Streptophyta; class Magnoliopsida; order Fabales; family Fabaceae; genus Vigna; species Vigna umbellata. The sequence continues at coordinate 21,843,141 of NC_142168.1, forward strand.
GATGCATAAAATAAACTACAAATTATATGGTGTATACTATGATATATAGACCAAACGGTAATCATCAAAGACTGATCGATCGATCTACTGTAGTAGCGCTTGTCAACCAGGTCAAACTGGGACAATGCTCATCAACTATGTATTATACCTAGTAGAGATCAAATGATCATACACTCAGCATCGTTCGGTCACCACTATGGCCAACCAGGACAAACGGTTCTATTAAAGCTAAGCCACAATTCGGCCAGTGCTTATATTATTATTCGGCCCGATGTCCAACGGACGATAAAATAATCAAAGATATCTGATTAAAGATCTTGATAGGTGGTTTATGAGCAACCAATCGGATTTTAAGGTAAGTTTGTTTATATTTTATTGGACCTCTGTCATTTTAATGCATTTGGCGTAGCACCCCCTTAAATGTTTGAGACACCACTCTCACTCCAACAGTGTTCGTCATCTCCAATTAAATACCTATTATGATCCGTGGACAGAGCGGTCTTTCCAGTACCTAATATGAACAAATTGCAGAGAAAAGGTCCATTAATTAGTGCTGCAAAATGGAAGAGGATAATCCATTTCTGGTATACGAAAGTTCTGTGTAACAAGACTGGTAAATTTCTGGTTCTAACACTTATTTGATGATCCAACAGAGTTATACCTGAGAGTCCAAAAAAGAGAGCAACATCCCCAACTTTTCCCATGTTGCAGCCAGAGTGCAGGGATAGGATTTGGCGCTTAGGCATGAGATAGTGCATGACACTAAAGAGACCCTTCTTCATTTCCCCTGCATACTGTGTCCCAAGGATGACCATTTCCTTCCTTGCAAGATTAAGATCAATGCTAGTGGAGGATGTCATGCAGCGAGTGTAACGATTGCAAGGAAACTTCCTAGCATTGTATATAGTGTATGGCTATCTCGAGCTGCATCTGTTGGCATTTTAATAGTAACAAATTCCATAAACACCATTCCTATGTTGTACACATCAGTTTTCTCTGTGCCCTTTAGTGAGTATGCATACTCTAAAAACATAGAAATGTCAATCCATGGTTAACATTAGGACAAGATACTTAGAGGTTTATGGAACAAAATTCTGATTAGATTAAACTAAAAGTTCATTTGGGTATTAAAAGTTTGCATAACAAAAGAATGAGATGAATAACAAAAGTCAATGGTGTAATCAACTATTACCTAGGGCTATGTATCCATAAGATCCAGCAAAGCAAGAATTAGACTATGCATTAGATTCTGGATTCTCAACGAGTGATTTTTCCAGTCCAAAGTCTCCCAGGTGTGATTCTGGGCACATATAAGGAGTCCTAATGACCTAAGTTTAGAGCAAGAACAAACAGAAATTAATTTAGACAAAAAATGTTGAAATAGTGAACAAAAAAATAGTTTGGCAATATCACTCATTGAGGAAGCAAGATCATCATATGTCAACATTTTAGCAAGACAAAAGTCCCCTGCATCCCCAATTTTTAGCATGCGGATAGTATACAACACACCAAAATCCCAATTAGAGATGAAATCAAAAAAGCAGCGTGAGGATAAAATGAGTAAGCTATTTACCTAGACGTATATCTCAGCAGTAACCTTCTCCAATTCCACCAACTTCTGTTTGAAATCATTGATCTCCTTCTCCTTTTCATCAACCTTATCTCTCATCTCCTCCTCGAACCTAATCCTCTTGTTCCTTTCCTCAATTTCCTTGGTTTCCAGAACTCCAATCTTTCTCTCCAAATCCATAACCATAACCTCACCCTCTGCCTTCACCTTCTTCAAAGCTTTCAGTTCCTTCTCCAAAGACTCAACCAACGACTCCTTCTCCCCTAAATTCTTCCTCAATTCAGAATCATCCGTCCTCGCCTCCTCTGACGTAGTCATCTCCAATATCAAATCATGCTGTAACCTCGCCAAGTCCGTCTTCAGGTCCATTTCCCTCCCCGCGATAACCTCGACCGCAACAACATCCTTCAATCAACGTTTAATCGGTGGAAAGGGATTATAATCGGTAGAAAATGTGGAAAATGATGTTTCAATTGGTGGAATCGAAGGTAAAGGCGAAAAAGATGAAGGTATGTGAGAAACCCTAGCAGTAGATGTGGTTGGATGATGAGTGAAGCGAAAATGCAGATCTGTGAAGAGAAATGGAGACTTACGGCTTAAGAACTCTCGAGAGAGAGAGTGAGAAGCTTCTGATGCTCGCCAGGTAAAATGAATGAATCTGTGGAAATGAGAGTGTTTCTCGCGAGAGAAGAAATGCTGAATGAAGATGTGAAGATCGGCCCATGGATGGAGTCAAGACCCTACTAAAGTGTGGTGTTAGGTTGATGAGGATTGGCGTCGAGAAAGAAGGAATATGTCATTAGGTTTTCACAAGGTGAAATGAAGAGATATTATGACCAATTTTTGAACATCAAGCATAATATATTACCAAACTCATGTATTATAATATAGGTCTATAACTTCGTTATAATATATTTTTAATTTACTTACAAATTTGTCATCGCGTTTTATATCATGACTAATATTTATAATTTCATTATAATAAGTTTTGAAATTATTTACAAGTTTGTCATCGCGTTTCATACTATAACTGATTTTTTTAACTCCGTTATAATATGTTTTGAAATTATTTACAAGTTTGTCACCGCATTCCATAGACTGATTTCATAACTACGGTATAATATGTTTTGAAATTATTTACAAGTTTTCCACTACATCCCATATTATGACTGATTTCAAAACTACGTTATAATATGTCTTGTTATAGAATGTTATTTTTCCACTAGTAAAGTTTTCTTATTTATTACAAAAATGTCAAGACGTATACTTTTTATACGTTTTATAACTAAAATTGATATAGAAAGTTTTATTTTTTATTACAAAAATGGCATCGCACCCACTTTTTATACTTGTTATAAATATAGCCGTTATAAAAGTGTTACCATATTTATAGTTATGTCACCATACTATTTTTTATACATGATAGATTATAACTAGGATAATTAGTTGCTATAAAAAGTATTTTCTTTGTCTTATGTAAATGCTAAGCTTCACTTATAATATACTAAATAAGAAGTATTTTTCATTCTTCGTAAGGATTTAAAGGTATAATGATAAAATTCATAAAAGTTATAGAGAAAATAAAAATGGAAAACAACTAATTTGGAAAATTAGTACGAATGAGAAGTGAGAAAATGAGATAGCAAATAGTGCCTACCTGTAGCCCACTCTTAACCCACTCTTAAGGTGGATTTAGTTTAGGGATGACAATAGGTCGGACTGGGCACAAATAGTGCCTACCTGTAGCCCGACCTGCAAAACGAAAATCCAATCCATTACCCGCGTGGATACCCTCTTAAAAAATATCCGCGGATATTTTGAAACCTACAGATATTTTAAAACCCGCGGATATTGCAAAAGTTTTAAACATATATTTTATACATTTTAAAAATAAAATTTAAATAAAATAATAAAAAACTATATATATCGCGAGACCAAGCACCCTAAAAATTCTTGAACCAGAAAAGAAGATCAAAAACTCCAAACTCGCTAGAAGGTTAGGAAAAACCCTAATTGCAAGAACCTTAATCCTAAATCGCGAGAAACAACAACCCTAAATTCCCAATTTCAAAACTCTCAATCCTGAATAAGAACCCCAATATTTCACCATCACCTACAGGGAAAAAACAAAGAAAAATCAATCCCAAATTCGTGAGCCAAACACGAAAATCGAACCCATGTGCTGTGAAGTCGCCCCGAAATGTAGAAGTCCTCTCCCTCTGCAAGATGAACCAAAAAAATTGAAGGGAGAGGAAACCTCCCTCCTTGCACAGCGAACCAACACAGAGGGAATGAGAATAACAAGAAGGGCCATGTGCCCTTGCGAGGCACCAAGGAAGACGATAATGTCACCGGAGTCGTGACATCGTTGCACCGTCGTCTTCACCACCACAAGGCCACCTTCTTTGCTTGAGCCACATATAATTTTCCCCAAGCTAAGTTGTCTGTGTGAGAATTAGTATAGAGAAGAAGCTTGAAGCTTTTGAGTTTGCTCGCGAGAAATGTAAAAAAGAAGAGATTAGGGAAAGAAACTCTAAATAGAGTTTTTTAGAGAAACCAACAATTTGACAATTAGGATTTTTAATTAAGGTTAGTAATTTTTAATTGAAAAACTTTCCCTTTTTTTAAGAGTAATAAAAAGAAAATTTAATTTTAAAAAATATAAATTTTTATTATTATTTTTTGCGGATAACAGGTACTCGCGGGTCGGATAATATAATAGCATCACGTAACCCGTTTAGAAACGAGAATTAAAATACTCACTATCCACTAGTGGCAAATAATAAATATCTGTGTGTAATAATTATCCACCGCGGGTTTTATTCGTGGATACTTGTGGGTATGGATTTTTTTTACCTTCCCTAATTTAGTCTCACTACAAAACTTTAATTAACTTTTAGAAATAATATCATTTATATACACATATAAAATTATACATTTTGTTAGATAGTTTAATATATTATAATTTTATTATATTTAAATCAATATTTTTATATCATACTTTTTATTATATTATTAAATAAAATATATAATAACACTTTATACTTTTTGAATTTTTATATATTAAATAATATATATATATATATATATATATATATATATATATATATATATATATATTTATATCATACTCAAATTAACCATCTTTATGTATGAAATAACACTTCATATATATTTCTCATATAGGTTTAATTGTTTTCTTTGTCCCTAGTTTCGGTGGAGTGTGTCAAGTTGGTCAAACCTTTTAAAAAAAGTTTCAATTTTGTCTAGACTTAGTAAAAAAGTTTCAATTTTTTCTACACCTGACATAATTTGCCGCAATCAAAGTCTCTTCCGTTAAATATGCAGAAAAATAGTATTAACTTTTTTTTTCTCTCTCCTCTACTCCTCTACCACAACAGTTTTTTGTCAATGCTATCAATACTTCAGAATTAATCCTCTCTTTGTCAGTGTTATTAATATTTCAAAATTACTCCTCGTGGAAATTCTGTTTATTTTAAAAGATAATTCTTCTATTTCATTTAAAAAAGTTTTAATCAATAATTATTTTCAACATTAATCTCGGCCAAACATGCTACAAGACCAATTATTTTGCCTGGTCAAAGGTAAATTAGTTACAGAAACCATATGAGACGAACATTAGTGGTTAAAGAAAATTCACAGACAAAAGCACATGGAAGTAGAATTTTTGACACATAATGCATGAGAAAAACTGAAAAAAGTCTATATATACATAAGCAAACATAATACAAGCCCTAACATAGCGTCGAAAAAAGTTTAGTAAAATAGCTATTTTTTACATTGAAAATGTCTTTTTAACAATTTTTTTTACAACTTTTTTATAATTGTGATTAATCCATTTTAAATATATGAACTAATAAAATAATAATATATAATTTATTGTTATAAAGTTATTTTGTGGTAATTAATGTTTAAAAATGTTTAAGAGCATATTTTAGTTATATGATTCCATCATGTTTAAAACCACATTCCCGATTAATTATTTCTTCACGGTAGAAAATTAAAACATGGTTTAAAAGTAATATATAGCCTAATACATGTTAGTAACACTGCATGTTCATCATATTGACATTATGTTGCAGTACTATAATATAGAATTTGCATAAGACAATATGTTGTGTTCCTCCTTGACCAATAATTTCGTTTATTATGTTTAAGAATATGACATCAGGTGGTTGTGACCTCCTCATCCAGGAAAATCAGATAAGGGAAAGGGAAAGAAGAAATCTTATGTGGTGAAGTTGTTCTCCCATTTAAATAAGGAAAATGCTTCAAATAGTCAGTCATCTACACCTACCTCTACCTCCACCTTCATTACAAGTTCCTAACTTGACACCTAATCCACATTTTGTTCCACCTTCATTGTAAGTTCCTGGTTTCACACCTAACCCATAGCAAGTTCCTGTTGATCAATGGACATTACTCTCCCTCTATGTTGGTTCTAACCCAACAACTCCCACAAATATTGCACCATCACCTAGTATAGAGGATGCATATCTACATTCAAGTTCTGCCGCGAATGAGTTGGAATATGGTTCCAACAATTGTCTAATCATTACACCTATTGGAGGAGGGTAACAAAAAAATTAGATAAATTCATGTAGAAAATCAATTTAATGTTGCTACAATTGTATAATGTATTGTTCTAAAGTTTGACTTTTATTTTGGTATAGGTTTTATCCTTCAAAAACAATTGTTGGAACAATCGGTACCGTTATAGAATTTTGCACAGCGGAATAACTTATAAAGCGGAAAGCGTGTTCAGTCAAACTCTTAATAAGATGGTCAGTTTTATAAATTTAATTTACTTAGAGACAAATTTCCAAACAGTTGATGTGTATAAAACAGTAAAGAGTATAGAGAGCAAGAAAATTCAACACAGAATTTTTATCCTGGTTCGATTCAAAAGAATCTACGTCCAGTTGTTAATCACTATAAAAAGTGATTAACGTTTTCACTAAAAATAGTTTCACAAGTTTACAATAAAGTGAATGAAACAGAAAACAGATAAAACCTTCCTTCGAACGAACGAACCGGAAGAACAGAAACTTTGCCAACTTGAAGAGAACCGCTCCGACCTTTGACCCACAAAGCGCGAGCTTCTCCTTTTCACAAGACCAGGCAATGTAATGAACAAGCTTTTGGAACTTCCTCAGATCACACTGTATTCTCAAAAGCTTTTTGTTCAACTGTTGTTTTCTAATTTCACCAAAACAAAATATATAGCCAAGTACACTGAATGCCAAAGGTCAACTCCCAACTGCCATGAATAATCGATTATTGTAAGTGATAATCGATTATTCAAGTCCGTTACAGGGTTTTCAAAAAGTGATAATCGATTATATGAAGTGATAATCGATTATTCCTGTATGACTCTGTGATAATCGATTATTGCTATTCTATAATCGATTATTGAAGATAAAAATGCAAGCTTACAAGGTTTACAAGAATTTCCTACTACATTTAATTTCTACAAATTGCTTTTAACTAATTTTAATATCTTCTTCAACTAAACATCTTGTAGCATCATCAAAACAAATTTCTTCAAGATTTACCAATACTCCTTATTGGTAACAATCTCCCCCTTTTTGATGATGATCAAAAATTCAATTTTAAAAGCAAGTTTGGCTTACCTGCAAAACATATAAGCTAACAAACAGCAACAAGGTTAGCAATACCTGTAATAATTTATACTTTTACCTTTGTATTATTCTTCTCCCCCTTTTTGATCAGAAGCAAAAAGATCGAATGGTAAAGGCTCCCCCTAAATATGATCTCCCCCTCAATTAATCAAAGGATGCATATAATCAAGAGATCATTTTATTTATGAAAAGAAAGGTACATTATAAGAAGACACATAACAGACTGAATTTTAACATAGATGAAATGGCAAGTAAACAACAAAACAGTCTAACAGAGAACCTATATCTAAAACTCAGGACTAGGAGATCTCGCGGGAGGTTGAATGTTGAGATGATTCTCGATGTTAGATAGGCGAACATCAAGATCAAGAAATTGATCAACCATGTGCTCATCAACAGATCGTTGCCAATCATAAATCGCCTCAAAGTGAGTCTTTTGTGCAAGACTCATATCCTCCAATTGTTTAGATAACCTTGCAAAATGTTCTTCCATAGAAATTGAGGAAGAGGAGGGTATGTTGGATGGTCCAGCATCAGACGGAGCAGCGGCACTTACGGGGTCAGCCATATGAGTGTCCATGTCATCATCTTCATCTACATCAGGATGATAATCATCTTTGTGAATAAGGACCCTGCCTCTAGTAATGAATCCCATCTGACGAAAGGTAGTATCGCCAATTTCCGAGCCAACAACTTGAGTGGCTTGGACAAGTTCTCCTTCAATATTGACCCCTTTGTACTCCAAGATTTGAGAAATAAGAAGAGCATAAGGAAGGTGATAAGAATGGGATTTCTTAGCTTTTACCATAGTGTCAGCAATGAGAGCAGGCCAATCGATGTGGATGTGATTCAGGATCCCATACAGAAGAAGTAGATCCTGTTCAGAACATTGAGCATGATTGGTTGCTCTAGGACATAGGATCCAGACAAGTAAGTAGTGAATCATCCTTTCTTCAACCTTGAAACCTCCAACAAGCAATTGCCTTCGATTAGTCTGTTGTTCAGGGTGACGTAGGAAGGATTGGAAGGTCGATAATCGATCGAAATCTTGGAGTCCGAGATGAACTTTAACAGCATCATCCCAGATGGGTAGTTGGGCAACGTTGGTCCACACATCATCATCTAAAATTATAGGGACACCCTTGACTTTGGTGGAAATAATCCCATCTCGATATCGCAAGTTGAAGTAGAACACTCTGATGAGATCGGGATAAATGCAACCGTTTTGCTCCACCAGATTTGAGAGTCCTTGATCATTAAACAGCGCTGGAAATTGAAATCCATAGAAACGGAAAAAATCAAGGCGAATATACTTTACTGCCATGATTCGTCTCTCTTGCCAGGAAGAAACATAGTCCGCATGTCTTTCTTGATCTGAAATCCATCCATCAATCGTTGCCGGACGTGGTTGAGAGGAAGAGGATGCTCCAACAGCTCTGCGGCGATGTCTCCTTGAATCTGCCATGGAGAAAGGTTGAGGGAGTGATAGTTTGAGAGAGTGAGTAAAATTGGAGGGATTTGAAGCTCAAGATTTTGATTTCAGTAGTTTCTAGGTGCAAAAAGATGGCTAACAATCGATTATAGAGGCCTATTTATAAGAAGAAGGAAAGAACTAGCCGTTTATGACCGTTTTGAGCCGTTATGGAGTCTCCAACGGCTTTATTTTTGAAACTGGTAGCGTGATAATCGATTATCGTAAGTGATAATCGATTATCTGCTCGTTGGTCACTTTCCAGAAATTGTACGATAATCGATTATGTATGAAGATAATCGATTATTTGCTCATGATTTTCCAGGTATGAGTTTGAAAATTCATAATCGATTATGGAGTAAGATAATCGATTATCTTAGTGTAGAGGATGTATCCCAGGTTTGTAATAATCGATTATGACCTGATGATAATCGATTATGAACGCTGATCTTACAAAAATTTGCAAAGAACCATAAATGTGGAGTCTAAGACATGTCTAATACCCCTAACTCTCTTCTAAGCTCATAGAATCTATCTTTAGGCAGGGCTTTAGTAAAGATATCAGCTAATTGATGTATCGTGTCAATGTATTCAATTTGGCAATCTCCCTTTTGAATGTGATCTCTCAAGAAATGATGTCTAATTTCAATGTGCTTAGTTCTTGAGTGCATTATGGGGTTCTTAGTTAGGTTGATAGCACTAGTATTATCACATTTCAAAGGAATGTGATCAAGGAAGATATCAAAATCCTCCAGTTGCTGTTTCATCCATAAGATTTGGGCACAACAATTGCCAGCAGCAATGTATTCAGCTTCAGTAGTAGATAAAGCTACACAAGCCTGTTTCTTTGAATGCCAAGACACTAAAGAACAACCCAGAAAATGACAAGTGCCACTAGTACTTTTCCTATCAATTTTACAGCCACCATAGTCTGCATCAGAATAACCTATTAAACTAAGTGAAGCATCAGATGGATACCAGAGTCCAAAAGAAGTGGTTCCTTTAAGGTATTTCAAAATCCTTTTGACAGCAATTAGATGAGATTCTTTAGGATTAGCTTGGTACCTAGCACACACACATACACTTTGCATAATGTCTGGTCTACTAGCAGTTAGATACAGTAAGGATCCTATCATTCCTCTAAACATGGTTTCATTTACCCCTTCACCAGATTCATCCTTATCTAAATAGCAAGACGTTGCCATAGGTGTGTTGGCTTCTCTACAAGTATCCATACCAAACTTCTTAAGTACTTCTCTACAATATTTAGTTTGAGAGACAAAAGTCCCCCCATCTATTTGCTTTATTTGCAGCCCTAAGAAGAAGGTAAGCTCACCCATCATAGACATCTCAAATTCACCTTGCATTATTTGTGCAAATTCTTCACATAATGAATTATTTGTAGACCCAAAAATAATGTCATCTACGTATACTTGAACAATCAAGATATGTTTTCCTACTTTCTTAATAAATAGGGTGGAATCAACCTTTCCTCTAGAGAAATCATTTTCAATCAAGAAGGTACTAAGTCTTTCATACCAAGATCTAGGTGCCTGTTTAAGACCATACAAGGCCTTTTTTAACTTATAAACATGATTAGGATATTTAAAATCCTCAAAACCAGGAGGTTGACTAACATATACCTCTTCTTTAATAAAACCATTCAAAAATGCGCTTTTCACATCCATTTGGTACAATTTAAACTTCATCAAAGAGGCATAAGCAAGTAATAATCTAATTGCTTCTAACCTGGCTACTGGAGCGTAAGTTTCATCATAGTCGATACCTTCCTCTTGACAGTAGCCCTTTGCAACTAACCTGGCTTTGTTCTTTGTGATGTTTCCATCTTCATCAAGCTTGTTTCTAAACACCCACTTTGTTCCAATGACTTGAAAATCATCTTGTCTAGGAATGAGTTGCCAAACATCATTCCTTTCAAATTGATTAAGTTCTTCTTGCATAGCAACGCACCATTTATCATCTTGAAGAGCTTCCTTTATGTTCTTAGGTTCTACCTGAGACACAAAAGCTACTGTTAAGCAGAAATTATTAAGATTGTGTCTAGGAGTTACCCCTTTTAATATATCTCCGATGATGTTGTCCAGAGAAAGTCCTCTTGGTTGTTGATAGCTTTTAGGATCAACTACTTGATGTTCATTTTGAGTTTCTGGTGGATAGTTTTCATTTAGATACATCTCTTCAAGAGCTTCCCTCAAATAATCCTCATCACCTGCAATTGATTTATTTGACTCAAGAGGGTTCACCTCAAGGTCCACAATTTCATCAAAGACAACATGCATTGATTCTTCAATTGTCAAGGTTCTTCTATTAAACACCCTATATGCTTTGCTAGTTAAAGAATATCCTAAGAAGATTGCCTCATCGGATTTAGCATCAAATTTGCCTAAATTATCTTTACCATTATTCAAAACAAAACATTTACATCCAAAGATTTTCAAGTGAGATACATTTGGTTTTCTACCGTTAAACAGTTCATAGGGAGTTAGCTTAAGAATAGGCCTAATTAGCATTCTGTTCAACACGTAACAAGCAGTACTAACTGCATCAGCCCAAAAGTATTTTGGCACATTTGATTCATTTAAAAGAGTCCTAGCTAGTTCTTCTAATGACCTATTTTTCCTTTCAACAACACCATTTTGTTGGGGAGTTCTTGGAGCAGAGAAATTATGAGCAATTCCATGTTTTTCACAAAACTTTTCAAAAGATTCATTTTCAAACTCACCACCGTGATCACTTCTCAAGGTTTTGATTTTCAATTCCTTTTCATTTTGAACACGTTTTGCAAACGATTTGAATGCTTTAAAAGCTTCATTTTTAAGGGTTAAGAAGAATGTCCAAGTAAATCTAGTGTAATCATCAACAATCACAAGAGCATAGTAGTTTCCACCAAAACTTTTAATTCTAGATGGACCAAACAAGTCCATATGCAGAAGTTCTAAAGGTTTTGATGTTGAAATCATAGTTTTAGATGAGAATGAGGATTTGGTTTGCTTTCCCTTTTGACATGCAGAGCAAAGTTTATTTTTCTCAAATTTTAAATTTGGCAAACCAATCACAAGATTTTTTGAAATCAATTTATTCAAATGTTGCATATGTATATGTGCAGCTCTTTTATGCCATAGCCAAGGGTTTTCCTCTTTAGCAACTAAACATGTTATATTATGACTAGATGCATTTTCAATATCAATCAAGTAAATGTTATTATGCCTAACACCTTGCAAAGCAATTTCAGTAGAATCTTTAAAATATACGGTGCATCTATCACGTTCAAAAGTTACCTTGAGACCCTTGTCACATAATTGACTTATGCTTAGGAGATTATGTTTGAGACCTTCAACACATAATACATCCTTTATAGTCAATGTGTTTCCTCCTCCAATGTCTCCATTTCCAATGATTCTACCTTTGTTGTTATCTCCATAAGTCACAAAGCCTTGCTTTTTCTTCTCAAAAGAAATAAACTTTTTCTTGTCACCGGTCATGTGTCTTGAACAACCACTGTCAAGATACCACAGTGACTTCTTTGACTTAATAAGTTCCTACAAAACAAATTTGAGCAAGACTTTAGGTCCCCAATCTTATTATGGGTCCTTGGGGTTAGTTTATGCCAACATACATCATTTTACAGTTTTAACCCATGCATATTTACCATTTGGAACACCAAAATGTTTGATGCTGCATTTGTTTGAGGTGTGACCAAGTTTCATGCAGTAAAAACAACAAGCCTTATACACGTTATTTTTCACAAAAGTCCCTTTTTCTACCCAAACTCTACGGGTTCTTATCACTTTAGATTTTTTGTGTAGATGTGTGTTTCCACTTCTTGCATTGCTTTTCTCAAAGTTTGTTTTGGCATATGATTTAGACTTAGTTGCCTTTGCAAGTAAGTGCTCAAGAATGTCAATATCAAATAGATGACTTTTACATGATAGACATTCAATAGGATGTACAATAGTATCAGATTCAGATAATTTAGTTTCCAAATTACTAACTTTGTTTCTTAAAACAACTTCGTCATCTAGAACTTTTTCATATCTCAATTTCAATTCATTATGCTCTTTCTTTAGCTTTTTATGAGCAACATCAAGTTTTTCAGATTCATTTAACAAATCAAGAAATGCCTTTTGTAAGTCAAACTCATTACTTGACTCTAAGCTAGAATCACTTACTTGGCTTCCTGCATCTTCTAGGTCTGCCATTAAGCACAAATTTGCTTCTTCATCTGATTCGCTTGAGCTTGAAGAACTAGAAGCATTCTCTTCCCAAGCTATGTAAGCTTTCTTCTTCTTTGGAAACTTTCTTTCTTTCTTTTCTTCACTTTTCTTATTTTTAGGACAGTCAGTCTTCACATGACCTCTTTCTCCACATCCATAACATTTAATGCTTGAAGAAGATCCATGATTTTCTTTCCTTTCTTCACGGTATTTGTCTTTTCCCTTTGCTTTCATAAATTTTGCAAACTTCTTAATCATAAGACTCATGTTTTCTTCATCATCATCGGAGTCATCATCTTCAATCCTTTTAGAGTTCTTTCCTTTGGAGATCTCGGACTTGAAGGCTAGTGTCTTTCTTTTGCCTTGATCTTCTTCAGCCGTCAATCTTCTCAAGTCAAGTTCATGCTCACGGAGTTTCCCAAACAAGATTGGCATAGACATTTGAGTAAGATTTTGAGACTCAGAGATGGCAGTCACTTTTGGTTGCCAAGACCTGTCCAATGATTTCAAGATTTTTACATTTAATTCATCAGTATCAAAAGTCTTACCCAACCCTGTCAAGTGGTTCACTATGTGAATGAATCGCTTTTGGACATCAGAAATTGTTTCTCCAGGTTGCATTCTGAACATCTCATACTCCTGAATGAGAGTGTTCTTCCTTGCACGTTTCACGTCCTCTGTTCCTTCATGTGTGACTCTGAGAACCTCCCACATTTCTTGTGCTGTCTTACAAACTGAAATTCTATAAAACTCATCAAGTACAACAGCAGATGAAATAATGTTGCGAGCCTTAATATCAAATTGAGCTCTTCTATTTTCCTCTGGAGTCCAGTTAAAGTATGGTTTTTCTACTTCTACACCATTAATAGTTCTTTTTGGAATATAGGGACCATTTAGTACAGCTTCCCAGATGCCTCTGTCAACAGACCCCATAAAAATTTCCATTCTGACTTTCCAGAATGCATAGTTATCACCAGTAAAGAGTGGTGGTCTGTTGATGGAAGCACCCTCGGCATATACTTGAGTTTGATGACCGGCCATTTTCGAAAAGATTTGAAAAAATATCAAAGCAAGCTCTGATACCAATTGTTGGAACAATCGGTACCGTTATAGAATTTTGCACAGCGGAATAACTTATAAAGCGGAAAGCGTGTTCAGTCAAACTCTTAATAAGATGGTCAGTTTTATAAATTTAATTTACTTAGAGACAAATTTCCAAACAGTTGATGTGTATAAAACAGTAAAGAGTATAGAGAGCAAGAAAATTCAACACAGAATTTTTATCCTGGTTCGATTCAAAAGAATCTACGTCCAGTTGTTAATCACTATAAAAAGTGATTAACGTTTTCACTAAAAATAGTTTCACAAGTTTACAATAAAGTGAATGAAACAGAAAACAGATAAAACCTTCCTTCGAACGAACGAACCGGAAGAACAGAAACTTTGCCAACTTGAAGAGAACCGCTCCGACCTTTGACCCACAAAGCGCGAGCTTCTCCTTTTCACAAGACCAGGCAATGTAATGAACAAGCTTTTGGAACTTCCTCAGATCACACTGTATTCTCAAAAGCTTTTTGTTCAACTGTTGTTTTCTAATTTCACCAAAACAAAATATATAGCCAAGTACACTGAATGCCAAAGGTCAACTCCCAACTGCCATGAATAATCGATTATTGTAAGTGATAATCGATTATTCAAGTCCGTTACAGGGTTTTCAAAAAGTGATAATCGATTATATGAAGTGATAATCGATTATTCCTGTATGACTCTGTGATAATCGATTATTGCTATTCTATAATCGATTATTGAAGATAAAAATGCAAGCTTACAAGGTTTACAAGAATTTCCTACTACATTTAATTTCTACAAATTGCTTTTAACTAATTTTAATATCTTCTTCAACTAAACATCTTGTAGCATCATCAAAACAAATTTCTTCAAGATTTACCAATACTCCTTATTGGTAACAACAATATCCAAAGTAATCATAGCCACGATCAAGCAACAGTTTGATAAGTCATGACTGACATGGGGAAAAATCCCTTAGAGAGAAAAAAGTGTTTTCTTTGAGCGTTTTAAGATACACTTGAGTTTGAATAAAAATTTACATTATGTACCATACTTTATTTTAAATGGTTGTATATTTTGGCTGGACAATGTCAATTTCACGGTAACATTTCACGGTAATTTAAAGTGGTTGTGTGATTCAAAGTTTTACTTTTGTGTATGTTTTGATTGCCCATTCATGTATCTTAGTAATATGATACAGAGGTTGTTATTAAAGTTATAATTTTATGTTAATTTTTATTTGGTGCGACTGTTTTATTTAAGTTTTGTCCATTGCTTGTTAAAATAGAAGACACATAAATCTCCACAATTTGCATGTAGTTCAAGATCATATCTTAAAGGTTAGAGTTATAAGGTTGTCATATATATATTGTACCAGAAAGGACCGGGCAACATATGGACCGGACGTCCGTATGGCTGTATGCCAATAGGACCGGGCAGCGTGCGGACCGGACGTCCGTATGGCAAGTGATTACCCAATTACGCGACTTTACCGCTCATGACCCGGATGAACATCAACTCATATGTGCCGGCCGGCTGTAAGACCAAATATCAAGAGGCCGGCCGGTCCTACTCCCAGTTGACCAGATTAAGATTAAGGTAAGTAGCTCCTAAAAGCTATTGGCTGAAGTTGAGTCGTGATTAAACTTTCACTAATCCCAAGCCCATAACAAAAACTATAAATACAGGTCAAAGGTGAGTGGTAAGGGGGGGTCATTTATTGCACATTTATTACTGTACTACTGAAAACGCCATTGCTCTCAAACTAACTTTGGCATCGTATATATATATATATATATATATATATATATATATATATATATCTATATATACATATATCTATATATATATATATATATATATATATGTATATATAGATATATATATATATACATATATATGTATACATATATATGTATATATATGTATGTATATATATACATACATATATATGTATATATATATATATATACATATATATATATATATATATATATATCTATATATATATATATATACCAATCTGATTCAATGGAAGTTGCCTTCAACCTTTTGTTTTTCTTCACCAACCAAACCCCACACATGGTCTATTTAATTTTCTTTTTTCTTGTTTTTGTATCTAAGTTATTGGCCACAAAATAGAGCATTTAGACACAGAAGGATTTGACATGTTGTCTGCACCCTTTGATGACTATCTATATGACAAAGATGTACCCTACTTTAACTTCTCCTTTCTCTCCACCTTTGTCTCCCTAGTTATATGATACTCCAAACCATTACCTAAAGGCATAAACTTCTACCTTATCTTCACCACTAATTATATTAACAAAAATAAAATAAAATTGTGCTTTCTTTCTATACCATAAGTTCATAACCATGGTTTTCTATCACCAGAAATTGTTTGAATAATCTATTTCACAATCCACTAATATTGAAGCCTGGTCCTTCATATGAGAGAAACTTTGGTCTCTTTTACCCTGCTGGAAACCTAGTTTATTTGGATTATAGGTTATCTCCCACAAATAACTTGGGAGTTTAAGTCCAAATCTAATGTGTTGTCCATCCCCTTTCTTTAACTAATTAGGAATATAACAAAACAAAATAATTTTCTACAATTCATTTTTTTGTTAAAGGAGACAAATTGAAGGCAAACCATTGATTTTTAGTGCACAACAATGGTAACAACCATCTCTTTCACTATGTCAATTACATTAATTATGTTCTTCTTATCATGAAGAACAACTTAGTTCTCCTTCTTCTTCATCTGCATACAATATCTAAGCCAACATTTGTAAGATTTTATCTATAAACCAATCACACATCACAATTTAACATATCCATCCAAGAACTCTATCAAAATCCAAGTTCCCAACCAAGACCACCTTCAATCCTTCTTCTATTGTTGTTTGTGATTTTTATGCTTAATCACACATGTAAATACTTATCATTCAAAATATAATACAAGATCACTTAATAATGGAGATTATTACTAAGATCAAAACATACCTTTTACACCACCATCATCCAAATTATCTTTCACTATCCTACCTCCAATAATTCCCAAAACTAACTCAATCATGCAAACTATCTTCTACTATCTTTTATATAAATTTAAACCTAACCTATTAATTGTAATAACAGAGAAAGGTTTCATGAAAGAGTGAGGATGAGGAAAAGGTGAAAAAAAATCGAACAGAAGAAAAAAAACCTGATTGGATGGGGGACATTGTTTGGAATGGTCTTTTGGAGAAGTGGAACATGCTACTTTATAGACAAAAGTGTGATACGACCAAGAAGAACATAACATCTGAAAAGGATGATTGTTTGCACATTATCCATTAGTGTGCATGACCATGCTATTTGTCTGGTATGATGACATGTACATTTATTTTTTAATTTCTATTCATAAACTTTACAAATATTTATTGTTAACAACTTATATTTTTTTTGCAGTCAGGAGCTTGGTCGGTTAGTGCATATTGACGAAATCTTTCAGCAAACACATATTCATCAATCAACAAGAGAATTTATCGATGAAAGGTGTAGGCGGACACATGTTAGTTTCTACTAACTCTATTATATTCCTTATTACGTTTTAAACCTTAGGTCTATGTAGTTAACGATAATCATTTATCCATTTAACAGGAAGAGTTTCAAGCAAGATTTTCTCAAATTAGATCTGAGGCTGCATTTGTTGGTGCCTGGACATGTACTCCCCTAGACCCTGTAGAGAAGGAAAAATTGAGCAACCGATGTTTGTTGGAGGCTACAGGTGAAAGGTACAAGGGATGCGAATACGACATTAGAAATGTCAGTTCTCAAGATGACTATGTTGATAGTTGCATATGACAAACACATGCATCTTTTAGTCAGAAACCGATTGCATAAGACATTTTTAACCTCCAAACGCAAATAAAAACCCATGATCAGCAACGTTGACAAATGACCTCTCAATTTCAAGGCTTTATTGGCACCATAGTGTAGTACCTTCTGCCTCCAGCAGCCGCAGCTACACAACAATTTTTTCAATCCCAAAATCATCCACACAATAATGTTCAACCACAACAAGATCAACCATAACAGAAACCACAAGATCAAGCAGAAGATGGAAATGGTTATTGAGATTATTAATCATGTTTAGATTAGTGCATGTATGACTCTAAAACATATTTATAGAACTTATTTCTATAGTTTAGAACTTATTTGTTGTTATTGACAATCATGTAAGCAATATTATTATGTATTATTAAATGCTTGTTTATGGGTTTAATGTATGTGAAATGGTTGTTGGTGGGTTAAGAGTTACTCTATATGTCAATTGTGTGAATGGATATAATGTCTAGGTCTGGTACTCATGCCATGTCATGCAATCTTTTCTTGCCATCCTCTGACGTGATTACATACTGATATAGCTGTATGTAATTACATACAAATATATTTGTATGTAATTTGTGTGTAATTACATTGAGATATATCTGTATGTAACTTATCTACACCGTTTTACATACAGAGTTTTGTCCGTATGTAATCCGTATGTAACACCACTTTATATATGGATTTTAGTCGTATGTAACTACAATTTTTCTTGTAGTGAACTCAGGTGAAGAAGGTGGCCAACTAACTCGATAAGAATGGAGATCAAATGCCACCTAGCTGTGTGGTGGGAAAAATCTTGAGATCAGTCACAAAAGATTTCGAAGGTATCATGTGCGCCATTGAAGAATAAAAAAACTTAGAAGTTCTCATAGTGGATGAATTTGCTGAGTCATTAAAAGTTCAAAAATAAAGGGATTGAACTGGGATGAACAGGTTGAACCTCTTCACCAAGAACAACAGGTACAATTTGACTTGAATGGAAGTTAGAATATTTAGAGCCAAGGTCCTAAGAGTGTAGGACGAGGAGGCCAAAAATGAGGTCGACGTGCCCAAGGTAATTTTAAGGATGATAATGAAGAGCAAACTAGCCAACAGAATTGGCATGGTCGAGGAAAAGGGAAAGACCAAGGAGATCGATCAAGAGTGAAGTGTTTTAAGTTTGGCAAACACGACCATTATGCAAATGACTACAGATCGAGGAAGTGTTAAAACTGTGGTAAGCCTGTCACATTGCTAATTTTTCCAATGTGAGAAGAAAAGTAAGAGAAACCTTCTTACAAAAGAAGATGAAGAAGAGATAAGAATTTTGTTGTTTTTAATAAACTCAGGCACGTTCAAGACCAAGCTATCCAAGGTAGTGCAAGAGGTGACCAAGTAACTTGATGCCGAGCAGATTCACACTGAGTTGTTTTAGGTTGAACAGGAGGAGATCGGGTTGTTTGAAGCCAAGGAGGAGAAGGTTGATTTGTTGAGTGTCGAGTTGTCAAAGAACTCGGCAATGTTGATGAAGTGCTCGGTAAATGGTGCGACAAATGTGGAAAAGGCAAAACTAGAGAAAAAACTTAGGCAAAACGATGAAGAGACTCAACGAATAAGGAGGCTTCTCGATGAAGCTAATGGGATTATGAATAAATAGAGGACTGAACTTGAGGAGATGAAGAAGGTGGCTGAAGACAAGGAGGAGGAAACATAGTGCTCTTGAACAACATAAAAATAAGAAAGAAGACACTAGTGCAGAAAAGACTTTAGACGTCTGTTATTTTGGGTTTTTTACGTTTGATCCCGGCCTGGCGTCT
Source organism: Vigna umbellata (assembly GCF_029865625.1). Taxonomy (NCBI): domain Eukaryota; kingdom Viridiplantae; phylum Streptophyta; class Magnoliopsida; order Fabales; family Fabaceae; genus Vigna; species Vigna umbellata. The sequence goes on from NC_142168.1 coordinate 21,862,820, forward strand.
TTACGGGTGACATTGATGGGACGTCAGTTTGCACTATCAGACGTCTATATAGACGTCTGACACTACAGATCAGACGTCTATATAGACATCTGACACTACATATCAGACGTATAACACTACAGATCAGACGTCTAAAGTGTCGTCGTATTTGATTGGATCTTTCTCCGCTTGAGGCCTCTTGGGTTGCTCCTAGCTCATGGGAATTCGAGGTTACAACTTTATATTTTAGTTGAAGAGAATGCATTGTACATTTTTCTGTATTGGATGGTTTTAAAAATGTAGTGGAGGGAATACGAGGAGTGCAAAACGCAAGAAATCGTCGCTCAAGAATGCCGCCAAAGGACATGAGCAAAAATGCACCAAAACCCAACGAAAACACATTTTAATCGGTTCAAACGAAAGATAATTCATTAAAGAGTAATGTAATCGGAGTAAAACTAATTTTAAATGGTGCAAAAGTGAGAAAATGAACTTGAAAAACGTAACCCGTGGAGAGAAAACGCGAGGAAGATGATGAACATTAAGTGTGAATAACTACTGCCTCGCGTTTGCGGTGTTTTAATGCAGCGATATAAAAAAGTGACTTTTTAGATTTCAAAAATGAGTATATAGAAGTTTGTTCACCCCACAACAGACGTCTATATGGCTTTAGAAGTCGGATTTGAGGGATCTGACATCTAAATGGAGAAAAAAATGACTTTTTAAATTTCTAAAGTGAGTATATAGAAGTCAGTTCCCCTACATTAGACGTTTGTTCCCCCACATCAGACGTCTATATGGATTTAAAAGTCAGATTTGCGGGATCTGACGTCTAAATGAAGTCAAAAAGTGACCTTTTAGATTTCAAAAATGAGTATATAGAAGTATGTTCCCCCACATCAGACGTCTATATGGCTTTAGAAGTCGGACTGGCGGGATCTGATGTTTAAATGGAGTCAAAGAAGGACTTTTTAGATTTAAAAAATGAGTATATAGAAGTCTGTTCCCCCCACATCAGACGTCTATATGGCTTTATAAGTCGGATTGGCGGGATCTGACGTCTAAATGGGGTCAAAAAGTGACTTTCTAGATTTCAAAAATGAGTATATAGAAGTCTGTTCCCCCCACATCAGACATCTATATGGCTTTAGAAGTCTGTTCCCTCCATAACAGACGTGTATATTGTTGTTTTATTTACAGAAAATGTCACCGGTCATTTTTTACGTTGGATACACTAGTGTGAAAAAGACTTTAGACGTCTTTTATTTTGGGCTTTTAACATCTTATTTCTGTCCGACATCTATATGGGTGACGTTAATGAGATGTCGGACCCTTTAGGTCAAACGTCTCTATAGACGTCAGACCAATATAGGTCAGACGTCTATATAGATGTCCGATCCATACAGGTCAGACGTCTCTAAGATTGGTCCTGACTCATGGTGATTCGAGTTTACAACTTTATATTTTAGTTGAAGAGAATGTATTGTACATTTTTTTTATTGGATGGTTTTAAAAACGTAGTGGAGGGAATTGGAAGAGTACAAAATGCAAGAAATCGCCGGCATAGAACACCGCCCAAGGACACGAGAATAACTGCATAAAAACTGAACGAAAGCACATTTTAATTGATTCAAATGAAAGATAATGCGTCAAAGAGTGATGTAATGGGAGTAAAATTAATTTAAAACGGTGCAAAAGTGAGAAAATGAACCTGAAAAACGTAACCCATAGAAAGAAAACGCGACGAAGATAATGAACAATGAGTGCGCGTAAAGGCTGTCTCGCGTTCTCGGTGTTTTAATGCCGAAATTTAGACATCGGTTCCCCCAATAACAGACGTCTAAAGACATGTTAGAAGTCGGAGTCGCGGGATCAGACGTCTAAATTGAGTCAAAAACTGACATTTATAATTTCTGGGTTTAGGGTTAAGACGTCGATTCCCCCAATTAACAAACGTCTAAAGTGCTTTAGAAGTCGGAGTGGCGGGATCAGAAATTTAAATGCAGTCAAAAAGTAACTTTTTAAATTTCTTTGTTTAGGGTTTAGACGTCGGTTCTCCCAATTAACAGACGTCTAAAGTGCTTTAGAAGTCGGAGTGGCGGGATCAGATGTCTAAACGAAGTCAAAAAGTAACTTTTTAAATTTCTGTGTTTAGGGTTTAGATGCCAGTTCTCTCAATTAACAGACATCTAAGTAGAAAAAAATTTATTTTTTATTAACTTTTTTGTTTAGTTTTGGCGTCTATTCGGGGGAGCCGACGTATATGAGTATTTAGACGTTGGGCCCCTCCATAGCCAACGTCTAAATAGTTATTTTATTTACGAAAAATGCCACCAGTCATTTTTTACGTTGGATATTTGAGGGTGAGACGTCTAAAGGGTGACGTTAAAGGTCTTTTTTGCACTAGTGATATTTGAGGGTCGGTCGTCTAAAGGGTGACATTAGAGGCCTTTTCTGCACTAGTGAAAAGATGAAGATATTGAGAAGAACCCTAGTGTGAGAAGCTCGAATACTGAGATAAGAAAAAATATGATGAGTATTATTTCAGACAAGATGAAGAAGTCAGCCAATGTTGCTAAGAGGTTAGTTAAGATTGTTGAGAAATTGCCTAAAGTCAAAAACAAGTTGGTCGAGGTTATTGAGAAGTTGGATAGAACAAAGAACAAGTCAGCCAAATCATTAAAAGGTTCAGTTAAGGTGAAAGTCAACACGACCAACATGAAGAAAATGAAGAATCCAAATTTGATTGAAAGAAGCAAGCTTGATTTGGGATGATGCACATGGAAAGCCAAATAAAGGATGAAAAATTTAATTTTATAAGAGAGTTTTGTTAGGATAAACTTAAATTTTAGGGATTTACTAATAATTTTGTTTGAATCTTATTTTATTAGTAATGTTTATTTTGATTTTGATAGAGATAAAACAGGGATCAACAATTTTTATTTTTCATGTATTTAGGTTCGATATTATTTTATTTTGTTGATATAAGATAGAAATAAATTAAGTAATAGTTGTTTTTATTTTGAATAAGTTATATTTTGATTTTAGTTTTATTCTTTGTATTTGGTCAAAGACCCTGTTTACACCTATTTAGAGACTATCAATATTTAATAAAAATCACCACAAAAGATTGACCTCAAGGACAAGAGATTTTATGTCATCGTGGAGTTGTAAAAATTGATGTTGGATAAGAGAAGACACATGGTGTATGATCATAGTCACAAGTTGAATATTCCTGAATCTCTTTACAAAAACAAAGGCCACAATTATTTGTTTAGGCCTTTATTATAAGAAAATTCATACGTGTCGGAAAGATTGCATGTTATTTGGGAAAAATAATAAAAAATTTGAGTTCTATAATATTTGTAAATCTACTTGATGATGGAAAGAATTTTCTGAAGTTTGTCTGTGTTTGAGGAATTAAAATATGTGAAAAAGTTTCTGCGAAAGTTTTGTGGCACTTTTCATTGATTTGTTAGCCTTGAAAGACTATTTATGTGTTCAAAAACTACTCAGTAGATGAGGTGGCATGATGAAGAATGATGGAAAGATAGAAACTTGAGATATCCTACTGATGGTGAAACTTAGAAGGACATTTTTATTGTGAATTTGCTTTTTACTAGCGAAATGTAAGACTTGTCTTATAAAGGACTTGTCATGATGGTCGTATACAACTTATCGTCTTGGTTGTGCATGAACATACAATGTTGTCATTACAATTGCCAAAAAATCATATAGATGTTACCTGCAACAATTAATTGAGGTTCATGTTCAAGACTTAAAAATATTTTGTTTTACAGCTTATATTTCATTTTTCGTTTTATTTTTTTTATTTGATTATAACTTAAAATAATTTGTTAGAAACAAAAACCAGGAACATAAATACAAACACATATGGCCCTTGTGGGCATATAATGAATTTCTACCTACCTCTTTCAACATATTTCTTATAACAACTAAACTTAATTGATTCGCTTTTAATCACTTACATACCAATTCAATATATTATCAAACATAATCGTAATTACTTTTTCTTATATTTATTTTCATATACAAAGAGTCAAGAAATCTATCTAATAATATCCTTCAATGTGTCGTAAAGTCTTTTCAAATCTATTTTCATTAATTTAAGTATATTTTAGCTATTTCAAAATTATTAATCAAAATGGTACAACTTTTACATTCGTTTGAGAAAAAAATAACAATTACTTAAAAAAATATGTGGTGCGAAGTAATTCACAAAATAACATTTATAAAGAAAAATAAAAAGAAGTGCATAGAAATAAAACTAGAAATGAAAGTGGAAATTGGGATTTTTATAGCGTTTTTTACGTAGGTCTTATGAAACTGACAGAAGAAAACGTTTCTCTGTAACATCAAAATTCTTAAGTTTTAAAGGGTACTCTAGAATTTATCTTTTTACCTAGTGCGTAGGTCAACAAATATAGAGTGGTGATTTAGTTCAATATCTTCTCAATTCATATCAGTTGATCCTTCTACTTTAGTGCATTGGGATTTGAGGACTAAAACAAATTCTAAATAATGGTGCAGGATGTGGAATTAATACCTTCTTTTGCTGCCATGCATTATCAATTCCCATACACACCTTTGGTGCTGGAAGACTTCCCTCAAATTACATTGCCAGAGACAAAGTCAACGAAACCAGAAATGAGTGATCCCTGCATGTTATATGACAGACAGAGGGACTGCATGAATAGAACGCTAGAAGAGATAATCTCTTTGTGTTGCACTCAAGATAATAACGTCCCTTTTCCCATGCTAGAATGATTATACTAACCCAGATGACAAAAACTATAGCATCAAAATATTCATTGACACAGAGAAACTTGTGTTGGTTAAAATAACGACACAAATGGGGATTGTTTTTCCAGCCTTAGAGGAAAGGCTATACATATATAATGTACTAAACATATAGTAGAAGATGCTGAGCCATGGGGGGCTCGCATGCAATTGGCCTTTTAATTTTTTTTTTTCTTTTCTTTTTTGTGTTCTTCCTGTTTTTTTCATAGGGGGTTCTTTCTTTTTTTTTTTCTTTTATGTTGGTGTTTACATCTCTTCAGTTCTGAAAGCAAATGGATGAGGCAAGTTTCCAATTGTGATGTTTTGTATCATTCAAAGTGTCACTTCAGTCACTTACGCGTTATCTTACTTAATTTCTACCTTCAAAAGTTTACATTTTTTTTAGCTATTCAAGTATTCTTGATATATATGTCTGCCTCTAAACAGAAGTAAGTTTCAGGTGTGTTTGGATTGGGGGAGAAGATCTGAAAAAGAGTGATTATATAGATTGAATAATGATAAGATAACACATTGATTTTCAAAGAAAAAAGCGTTATAATGTAGTTAGATTAAAGGAAAAATGGTGTCATTTGATTGAATTTGAAATGAAATGTTGAGTATGATAGATTAAAAAAATATTTTAATAAATAAAATTAGATGAGTATAATTTTATTCTTGAAGATAAAAATAATATAAATTTAAATATAAATATTAAAAATTAGATTAAAATAAAATTGAATTTTTTATTTATATTATTATTATTATTAGTTATCCTGTATAAGAATAATTTTGATTGGATCAAATATAATTTTTTATATATTAATAATCCATAAAAATAAACAGTTCGTTATATTTTAAAAATTAAAGATAAGATTTCAGGTAAATAAAATAAATAATGTTATGTATTGAACCTTTCACATAACCCTACAGCATGTTCTTACATATGGGGTTGGATGAGAAACCAATTCCCATGAAAGAGAATAGGTTAGTGAGGAATCAATTTTCAAACGTATAATGGTTATATATGAGTAAATTCTCGCAAAATTGATTCAAGGATAAAATTCTCTTACTCTCCCACATATCCGCTTCAATATATGGAAACAAACAACCTCATCCAAATCCATCACGTTGCACAATAAATCTTCAAAAGCAAACACACACTAAATGTTTTTATCAAATTACTGTAAATTGTATTTTAGAAGTAACATCAAATTAATGAACATGAACTTGTTCCGCGAATAAATATCTTAGAATGTTGTAAATACATACATACGTAGGTTCTTAAGCACCTTTAGTTTAACTCATATCTTGAACATCTTTGGCTTGAGTTGAAGCCTTGATCATCTCTAACTCAACTTCATGCCTTAAACTACTTAACTAACATGTGTGAAACCATGTTTAATTTGACTTCCTGATTTCTCAGTAAAGAGAGTATTTCCTGCATTCTAAAATGAATTATCAAGAAATTTAATAATTAATATATTATTTGACAAATGACAAAAGAAATGCATGTCGTGCTTCTATAAATCCTTCAACATACAATCTAATTTCAATTTCATGTAATTCATACCATCTTACTCAGATTAAGTTTAAGGTAAAGTTTACTAAAGTAATTAACTTAAAATTAATTGAAACATAAACCCTCTTAATCACATGCAAGAGAGGAAGGTAGTAGAAAGAGAAAAAAACACATAAGGTATTAGTACAGAAAATGACTCAAAAATCAATAATTATGTCATTTCCAACGTTTTGAAGATTCATCAAATTATTGTATGACTAACAACTTCACAACCACAATAGGCTTCCTCAACAACCATTACAAAATAAAAATGGAGAAGAAAGAAACATTTAAAGAAATTAAAATGTTTAGAAATCTTCCTCAGTTATCGATCTCCATAGTACCTCTTTCCTCTGTTTTTTTTTGTCCTTTGAGCATGGTACCCTCACCATCATTCTAATCTTCAAATTCCATTTCCTCTGCCAAAAATTAAACAAATTATATTAATTTCGCCAGAAATACAAACAATAAAAAGATAACGTAAAAAAAACAAATTCAAAGGAAACTTATATTAAAAGACAAAGAAATTGAAAACTCCAATAATTTAAGTCACTACTAATTAAATTCTTTCACTTTATTTTATACTTTGTAAAAAAAATCATTTGTCATAAAAGAATTATCTTGTATGATTATCAAGGCAAATAAAAAAGTGTTTGTAGAAGCCAAATTAAAACTAGAAATCTTCAAATTCAGAGATCTTTACTTTGAATTACAACTTACCATTTATTATAAAAAATGTATTTATAGAAATAATTATATCTATCATCCATGAAACTAATATTGCAATGTTTAAACATACAAAAGAAAAACCAACTTATTATGAGAATGTCAACAATTTTGAGACAAGATTGAAAGAGATAAAAATAAAGAGACCGAAAATATGGCGATTTTTTATTATTTTATTCTATCCATAGACATTAGTTATTATCTTTAAGTAATACTCTTATTTTCAATTACATTGTTAATATTTCATTAAATTTCTTTTTATCTAATAAAAATCGATTTAACCATAATATTTTTTTAATTGTTATTATTTGGAAATGTGAATCATTTATGACAAGAAACTCATTAATCAAATTTATAAATCAAAATAATTAATTATGTGGATACCAATTAGAAATTATTAGTATGTAAAATAGTCTTTTTTATAAATAAAAAATTACAATTAATTTGTTAATTAGACTTTAAATTGATCATTGTCATTAGCTATCAAAGTTTTACATATTTAATATTATTAATTTTAAATTAGTCTCTAATTTTAAATTAAAAACTAATTTAATGAAAAAAAAGTTAATAATTATAATAATAATAAAACAAACAAAAAACAAAATTCTAACCCAAGGTTAAAATAATGTTACCTGTAGCTATGTTTTGTAGCAGATTTGAAAACTTTTACTGTTGTCATGACATAAAGAGTGTCTCCTAAATTATTTAAGAACTTGAAATATGCATGACGCCAAGAATGTACTATTAAGATTGAGCCAAACACTCCCCAAAAGCTTATAGCAAATCCAATTGTCATACTTATATAATATTCACGATTGAAAATCAAATTGTCATCCTCTTGAAATTTAATAATTGGTCCTTGTCTGGCCACTCCATCAATGCACAATTCCTTTAATGGTGGTCCACAGAGATCAACATTATCTTCATATTTCGATGCATCGAAACTCTGTAATTGTGTGCCAGTTGGAATTTTTCCAGATAAATTATTATGTGACAAATCTAACACAGTGAGTCGGTCAATTTGAGCAAGACTAGAAGGAATAGAACCAACAAGTTGGTTTCGTGACAAATCAAGAAATTCAAGTGATGTTAACTCTCCAACATTTGAAGGAATATTCCCTGTCAATTGGTTTCTTGATAGATTCAATGACACCAATCCAAATAAACCCTCTATTTCTTTTGGAATTTCTCCTGATAATTGATTGCTTGAAAGATCAATGCTTTTCAAAAGTGATAATCCCATATTTGTGAACATTTGTTCTGAACCTTTCCACATTAATAATGTATTCAAATTGTATGAAAGGTAACCTTTGATACCACTAGTGTTGACCAAATATTGATGAGCTTGATAATAATCTCTCAAAGAAGTCATTTGAGCCATTGAGAAAAAGTTTTTTATGCATTTAGGAATTTGTCCAGATACATTGTTTAGCGAGAGATCTAAGAGTTGAATATTTTTTAGATAACAAATTTGCAATGGTAAATTTCCAGAGAAATAATTGCTTTTCAAGCTTAAAAATTGCAACTTTAATAATTCCTTCCCAATCCAATTTGGGATAGATCCTGATAATCTATTTTCTGCTATGTCTACCATCACCAACTGTGTGCAATTCTTCAAGACGGAAGGGATTTTACCTGTTAAATTATTGCTTCTCAATAACAAAACTTGAAGTTCAAGGAGTGATCCCATTGAAGAAGGAATCTCTCCTGAAAACTTGTTCTGACTCATATTTAAGTAAACTAATGACTTCAAATGGGTCCAACAGTCCGGAATTTGTCCAGAAAACTTATTATTTGAAAGGTCTAATTGGTATAAAGATTCAGCTACACCATTAGAACATAAAAATGAAAAAGAATTTGTGAATTTATTGTTTGATAGATAAAGAGATATTGAGCCTCGTAAAAATGGCGGAACATGACCTTCAAATTGATTTGATGCAAGACTAATAAGAGAATAATAATGATTCTCTATTGGCAAATTTGGAATCGTACCTTGTAAATTATTAGATGAAATATCAATTCTCATCCAATTTGACAATCCAAATTTGGTCCAAAACCATTCTGGAACCGTACCTGATATCCCACTATTTGAAATGTCAAGGGATCGAAATACATTTTGTTTCTCGAGCCATTTGGGAAATAATGAACCAAGCTTACAAGACCTCAATTCAATAATTTCCAATTGATAAGTTGAACCCCAATTTTGACTAACTTCTAACATCAATGAGTTATCTGACAATATCAAGCTCTTTAACTTTGTCATATTAAAAAAATGAGAGTCAGTTAACACACCTTTCAAAGAGTTTGACATCAAGGATAATTCTTCAAGTTCTGTTTGAAATCGAAGATCTTCAGAAATTGTCCCATTTAGTTTGTTATAATCAAGGTACAATATTTTTAATGATGGGAACATTGTTGCGAGGTTGCGAGGCAAAGTACCCTTAATTTGATTCATGCCTAGATTTAAACTTTGCAATGATGAGGATAAGTGATGCATTATTGTTGGAAGGTTTTCACTTAAACTGTTATTAAATAGGTTCAATGAACGCAAAACAGTACCATTGTGAAGTAATTTTGGAACTCCATCCAATCGATTTCCTGATATATCCAACGTTTCCAACTTTGAAAATATTGAAAAATCAGGTAATGTGCCATTGAATTTATTCTGACGGAGATATAAATTTCGCAATGAGTATCTAGAACATCCAGACAAATGATTAAATATGATCGTAAGATCTTCACTCAACTTATTATCAGACAAATCCAATAACTCCAAAGTACATGTGCTCCCAAATGATTTTGGAACACCACCTTCTAAAGAGTTAGATCCAATTGACAACTGCTCCAAATGAGATGGCAATCTAGTGCCTTCAGGTATCTTCCCACTCAATTGATTGTCAAAAAGATCCAACTTTTTTAAATTTGAAAATGCTGAAAGGTCAGGTAGGGAGCCTCTGATTTGGTTGTGTCTCAAACTCAACTCTTGTAGTGAGTATCTAACACAAGCACTGGAGAAATTATGAAGAATTAACGAAAGGTCTTCGGTCATATTGTTTCCATACATGTATAATGAACGTAGGGTTAGGGCTGAGCATAAGTATCTAAACTATACTAAACTATAATAAATTATAGTAACTATATTTCTAATAAACTAAAAATAATTGAACTACATATACTATATATAAACTGTATTGTTAACAGTTCAGTTATAAAAAACTGTAGTTATACCAATTAACTAATAACTAAATCCTTTCAAGATCATCAAGTCAGTTTTATAAAATTCCTTACTCTTCCGTCACTTTTACGGAAAATATTTTATTTTGAGTTTTAAACATTGTTTTTTTGTTTTTGTCTTTAAGATAAGTTATATATTCTTAGACTTTATACCAATCATATAAAATATTATTTCTATTTTTATATGTTATCTATTAAAAAAATTCATATTTAAAGAAAATCATTTATCAGAAATTAATGTAATTTTAAGAATGGATTATTGGAAGCTTGTTTTATTTAAAACGTTTACTCTTAAACCTCCGAAAAATACTTCAGATTTATTTCAAACTTATTGTATAAATAAAATTAAATAACTTTATAATATTTTCTATAAACAAATAATTAAAATTAACATATAATTCTAATAAATTTTATTTGTTTTTGGTTTTCCTTTTATTCTTTTCCCTAACTTTCTTTCTTCAAAACTTACGTCTAACTCTCAGAAAAAAAATATATTTAGTTTAATAATAAATTATTCTTACAAAATATAAAATACATTTAACCTTTTAAATTATATTTGTCTCAGAATCTTTCATTTTGTTTTATATCATAAACTATAAAGACAAATTAAATATATAATTTAGTTTAATCATAAAACTAATTTTTAAATAATTTGAATATAAAGCTACTAATTTAAAGCTAGAACAAGCTTTAAATGACCCTAGAACAAACCCAAAAACTCAATTCTTCCCATTCGACCCTTACTTCAAAATCTCACCTATCAAAACCTCCTCTTAAGGTTCAAAATCAACCTACAACTCAGCCTACTCTTTACTTCTCAATACAACATCAAATTTTTAACATTGCTCTTCAAAACCGATAGACGCACAAGATTAATCAAGTACAAATCAACATCATCCATGGCATTATACATCAAATAACCAAGTACTATCATTAAAGAACCAATGACACTAAAACAATCATTGTAATTAAAACCAAATTAACATAACATCATATCAACCACCACTCATACCTGTAAATTAAATTTATAAAAATCACTAGCTTCCCTCACCTGATTAGGAAAACTGTCACAGCTCTATACAATGTACTACCCCTACCTTAGCTCAAGAAACTCTAAAAACACCTACAAACCATATAATCATGATTAGAGCAAGTCCTTAGGACGTTTGATCGATAAGGAGCTAGAAATAGAGATAAGATGACACATGCGTTCAAACTATTTGATGTGCATTAAACATAAAAATTAAAGAAAAAAGGAGTAGAAACTAACTTACTCAATAGGAAAAACTGATTAGTAGATAATAGAGAACTCACTGTTGTGATCTCTTAGACCCTTTATGATCATCAAATAAATGTCTCAGAAAGCTTATAGAGAAGGGAAAATAAATTCAAAGAATGAGTTAGAGAGACAATAGGTATTTCAGATAATGAGACGCGTTTATGAAATCTTATTTATATTATTGAATTATTTTAACATTAAAATGTCCGGTCTCATTATTTTAAGATACCTATAAATTCTAATACTCTATTTTCTAGGTTCTTACAAAAGTAAAGTAAAGAGACTAAAAATATGTCTTATACTAACGATTTTTTATTATATTATTGTATCCATAGACATTAGTTATTATGTTTAAATATTCTTATTTATAATTACATTGATAATCTTTCAATAAGTTTCTTTTTGTCCAATAAAAAATCGATTTAACCATGATATTTTTTTGTAATTAATATTATATGGAAATGTTAACCATTTATGACAAGAAAATTATTAAATCAAATTTAGAAATCCAAATAATTAGTCACTATATTAATTATGTAAATATTAATTAAAAATTTTGGTGTGTAAAATAGTCTTTTTTATAAATAAAAAAATTATAATGAGTTAGTTAATTAGACTTTAAATTGGTTATTGTCATTAGTTTTAAAAGTTTTAGATATTTAATATTATTGATTTTAAATTAGTCTCAAATTTTAAATTAAAAACTAATTTAGTGACAAAAAATATAATAATATTAGAAACAAATTTACACTGTAATTATTATGAATAATATTTTTAGTTTATAGAATAGTATTTAAATTAGTTAATATAATGACTAATTATCATTCATTTCTTAAATTAATTATTATTTATAAAATAGTATTTAAATTTTTTTCTTTACGCTCCTAAAATTTTGTTTTCTATGTCATATATTTTCTATTAAATGGTGATATGCTGAATTAGAAAAATCACTAAGCCATCACGAAATACAGAATAATAAGAAAAATAAAGGATAAGGAAAAAGAATATGGATGAATACACCGGAGAGAAAAAACATATTTTAATCTAAAATCTTTAGTTACTTTTTTTTTTGAGATTCCATTTACAAGAATTATTTCTATATTGAAAAAAGTATACGGATATTGAAATTTACCATAAGAATGGTCAGTATTGATCTTAATATCACAGGAAAGTAATTCCTATTATAAGGAATATGAAAATTATTTATTTAAAATAATAATAATAATCATAACAATAATAAGAAAAAAAAATCAAAATTTAAACATAAGTTTAAAATAATGTTACCTGCTTTAGTTTGTACCAGATCTTAAAAACTTTCACTATTGTCATGTCATAAAGAGCGTCTCCCAAATTATTTAAGAAGTTGAAATATGCATTAATCACATGCAAGAGAGAAGGTAGTAGAAAGGAAAATTCATTATGTCATTAATATAATATAAGCTTTTGGGGAAGATTCATTAATCACATGCAAGAGAGAAGGTAGTAGAAAGGAAAAAAAACACATAAGGTATTAGTACAGAGCATGACTCAAAAATCAATAATTATGTCATTTCCAACGTTTTGAAGATTCATCAAATTATTGTATGACTAACAACTTCACAATCACAATAGGCTTCCTCAACAACCATTACAAAATAAAAATGGAGAAGAAAGAAACATTTAAAGAAAATAAATGTTTAGAAATCTTCCTCAGTTATCGATATCCAGAGTACCTCTTTCCTCTCTTTTTTTTGTCCTTTGAGCATGGTACCCTCACAATCATTCTAATCTTCAAATTCCATTTCCTCTGCAAAAAATTAAGCAAATTATATTAATTTTGCCAGAAATAGAAACAATAAAAAAGATAACGTAAAAAAACAAATTCAAAGCAAACTTATATTAAAAGACAAAGAAATAGAAAACTCCAATAATTTAAGTCACTACTAATTAAATTCTTTCACTTTATTTTATACTTTGTAAAAAAATCATTTGTCATAAAAGAATTATCTTGTATGATTATCAAGGCAAATAAAAAAGTGTTTGTAGAAGCCAAATTAAAACTAGAAATCTTCAAATTCAGAGATCTTTACTTTGAATTACAACTTACCATTTATTATAAAAAATGTATTTATAGAAATAATTATATCTATCATCCATGAAACTAATATTGCAATGTTTAAACATACAAAAGAAAAAACAACTTATTATGAGAATGTCAACAATTTTGAGACAAGATTGAAAGAGATAAAAATAAAGAGACTGAAAATATGGCGATTTTTTATTATTTTATTCTATCCATAGACATTAGTTATTATCTTTAAGTAATACTCTTATTTTCAATTACATTGTTAATATTTCATTAAATTTCTTTTTATCTAATAAAAAATCGATTTAACCATAATATTTTTTTAATTGTTATTATTTGGAAATGTGAATCATTTATGACAAGAAACTCATTAATCAAATTTCTATAAATCAAAATAATTAATTATGTGGATACCAATTAGAAATTATTAGTATGTAAAATAGTCTTTTTTATAAATAAAAAATTATAATTAATTTGTTAATTAGACTTTAAATTGGTCATTGTCATTAGCTATCAAAGTTTTACATATTTAATATTATTAATTTTAAATTAGTCTCTAATTTTAAATTAAAAAATAATTTAATGAAAAAAAACTTAATAATTATAATAATAATAAAACAAACAAAAAACAAAATTCTAACCCAAGGTTAAAATAATGTTACCTGTAGCTATGTTTTGTAGCATATTTGAAAACTTTCACGGTTGTCATGACATAAAGAGTGTCTCCTAAATTATTTAAGAACTTGAAATATGCATGACGCCAAGAATGTACTGTTAAGATTGAGCCAAACACTCCCCAAAAGCTTATAGCAAATCCAATTGTCATACTTATATAATATTCACGATTGAAAATCAAATTGTCATCCTCTTGAAATTTAATAATTGGTCCTTGTCTTGCCACTCCATCAATGCACAATTCCTTTAATGGTGGTCCACAGAGATCAACATTATCTTCATATTTCGATGCATCGAAACTCTGTAATTGTGTGCCAGTTGGAATTTTTCCAGATAAATTATTATGTGACAAATCTAACCCAGTGAGTCGGTCAATCTGAGCAAGACTCGAAGGAATAGAACCAACAAGTTGGTTTCGTGACAAATCAAGAAATTCAAGTGATGTTAACTCTCCAACATTTGAAGGAATATTCCCTGTCAATTGGTTTCTTGATAGATTCAATGACACCAATCCAAATAAACCCTCAATTTCTTTTGGAATTTCTCCTGATAATTGATTGCTTGAGAGATCAATGCTTTTTAAAAGTGATAATCCCATATTTGTGAACATTTGTTCTGAACCTTTCCACATCAAGATTGCATTCAAATTATATGAATAGTCACCTGAGCTATCATTAGTTCTGACGAAATAATAATAACCTTGATAATCTCTCAAAGAAGTCATTTGAGCCATTGAGGAAAAGTGTTTTATGCATGTAGGAATTTCTCCAGATAGGTTGTTTTGCGAGAGATCTAAGAGTTGAATGCTTTTTAGATAACAAATTTGTAATGGTAAACTCCCACGGAAATAGTTGCTTCTTAAGCTTAAAAATTGCAACTGCGATAATTCGTTCCCGATCCAATTTGGGATAGATCCTGATAATCTATTTTCTGCTATGTCTACCATCACCAACTGTGTGCAATTCTTCAAGACGGAAGGGATTTTACCTGTTAAATTATTGCTTCTCAATAACAAAACTTGAAGTTCAAGGAGTGATCCCATTGAAAAAGGAATCTCTCCTGAAAACTTGTTGTGACTCATATTTAAGTAAGCCAATGACTTCAAATGGGTCCAACAGTCTGGAATTTGTCCAGAAAACTTATTATTTGAAAGGTCTAATTGGTATAAAGATTCAGCTACACCATTAGAACATAAAAATGAAAAAGAATTTGTGAATTTATTGTTTGATAGATCAAGAGATATTGAGCCTCGTAAAAATGGCGGAACATGACCTTCAAATTGATTTGATGCAAGACTAAGAGATAAATAATGATTCTCTATTGACAAATTTGGAATCGTACCTTGTAAATTATTAGATGAAATATCAATACTCATCCAATTTGACAATCCAAATTTGGTCCAAAACCATTCTGGAACCGTACCTGATATTCCACTATTTGAAATGTCAAGGGATTGAACTACATTTTGTTTCTCGAGCCATTTGGGAAACAATGGACCAAGCTTGCAAGACCTCAATTCAATACTATATAATTGAAAAGTTGAAGCCCAATTTTGACTAACTTCTAACATCAATGAGTTATCTGACAATATCAAGCTGTTTAACTTTGTCATATTATAAAAATGAGAGTCAGTTAGCACACCTTTCAAAGAGTTTGACATCAAGGATAATACCTCAAGTTCTGTTGGAAATCGAAGATCTTCAGAAATTGTCCCATTTAGCTTGTTACTATCAAGGAACAATTCTTTTAATGATGGGAACATTGTTGCGAGGTTGCGAGGCAAAGTACCCTTAATTTGATTCATGCCTAGATTTAAACTTTGCAATGATGAGGATAAGTGATGCATTATTGTTGGAAGGTTTTCACTTAAACTGTTATTAAATAGGTTCAATGAACGCAAAACAGTACCATTGTGAAGTAATTTTGGAACTCCATCCAATCGATTTCCTGATATATCCAACGTTTCCAACTTTGCAAATATTGAAAAATCAGGTAATGTGCCATTGAATTTATTCTGACGGAGATATAAATTTCGCAATGAGTATCTAGAACATCCAGACAAATGATTAAACATCACTGTGAGATCTTCACTCAACTTATTGAAGGACAAATCCAATAACTCCAAAGTACATGTGCTCCCAAATGATTTTGGAACACAACCTTCTAAAGAGTTAGATCCAATTGACAACTGCTCCAAATGAGATGGCAATCCAGTGCCTTCAGGTATCTTCCCACTCAATTGATTGTGAGAAAGATCCAACTTTTTTAAATTTGAAAATGCTGAAAAGTCAGGTACGGAGCCTCTGATTTGATTGCATGCCAAACTCAACTCTTGTAGTGAGTATCTAGAACATCCAGACAAATGATTAAATATCACTGTTAGATCTTCACTCAACTTATTGAAAGACAAATCCAATAACTTCAAAGTACATGAGCTCCCAAATGATTTTGGAACACCACCTTCTAAAGAGTTAAAGCTAACTGACAACTGCTCCAAATGAGATGGCAATCTAGTGCCTTCAGATATCTTCCCACTCAATTGGTTGGAAGAAAGATCGAACGTTTTTAAATTTAAAAATGCTGAAAGGTCAGGTAGGGAGCCTCTGATTTGGTTGTGTGTCAAACTCAACTCTTGTAGTGAATATCTAACACAACCACTGGATAAATTATGAAGAATTGACGAAAGGTCTTCGGTCATATTGTTTTCAGACATGTCTAATGAACGTAGGGTGCATATATTCATGAATGATTTCAAACCTTCACCCTTCAAGAGGTTCCAACTAAGGTCAAGCTCAACAAGGTTGGAAGTGGTGTTTGACAGCCACGGGAATATCATCGGTTGTGTCAAGGAGTTAATAGAAAGATCAAGGACAGATAGAGAAGTAGAAAAATTGAAATGGGAAGGATTGAATGAAAGGAGGAAATGATCGGAAAGGCCACATTCAATTAAACTGAGTTCTCTTAGTATTGGTAGCTTGGCAATGGTTCGAAGGCAGCTAGGAGAACTGTTAAAATTAGATATGGAAATGAAGGAAAGATGGGTTAAAGAATTAAGATTAGATAACCATTGATCACTACTGACAATTTTGAGAGCACTATCATATCCTCCAAGATAGAGATTATTCAAATTTGAAAGGTTTCCTAGTTGGAAAGGAATGTATCCTTCAAAAGAATTGTAGCTGAGATCAAGATACTCCAACCGAGAGAGATTTCCAAGTTCACGAGGGATTGAACCATTCAAATAATAATTATGAGCAAGATTCAAATATTTCAAATGAGAAAGAGAACTTATCTTATTTGGAATTTGTCCGCTAAGATAAGATGAAGAGAGATCAAGATATCTCAAGTTGGTAAAAGAGCCAAGAAACTCTGGAATATTAGTGCGTCGAAAAGAATTGAAACTGAGGTTCAAATACTGTAAGTGTCGTAACTCCATTAACGACTTGTGGATCTCTCCGCTGATGTAACGCTGAGAGACTTCATAAGAAACATAATACTTTCCAGGAAGGTGGAGGCTTATAATATGAGCGGTGAGGTTACTGCAGCGAATCCCCTCCCATTGGCAACAGTCGGGAGTGGTCCAAGAGGAGAGCATGCCGTAACGATCGACAATGGCAGCCTTGAATTGAAGGAGTGCTTCCCTCTCTTTTGGAAGGCATCTGATATGGTGTTGTCCAAAAGCAACCTGCAACACCACACTCACCACAAACATAAACATCATTACTTTCAGAATATTCATCATCAAACAGAGAGAGTGAATAGTATAGAATTAGATTGATATGTGTTCTGAATTTAGCACTCCCAATACCCACATTTATACTCACACCAACTCCTTCATTACTTTATTCTAAGTCGTCGTCATTGTCGTGTTTGCCTGTTTCCATTTTTTTTATTCATCATATCAAATAATTTTTGTGGTCCATAAATAACTTTATTATGCATTTCATTAATGCACGCAAGATTTCAATAGTATCAATTGACTTCGAAGAAGACTTATGTATTTTCATTTTAAACGACAATATTATATGGAAAAAAAAAACATCAAACTCGTCCTTACAAATAATTAATGAATTGGAAGTTAATATTTGAAAACCAAATTAAGAAAGTGCTCTGAAAATGCACTTCAAAATGCAATTGTGTAGAACAAAATTGTACTATTTGCATTATATTTATTTGTGGGTACCAAGATGGTTAATTTTTCCTAACGACATAGAAAGAGTCCAAATTCATAGTTTTACATGAATAATAAATAATGTTATTTATTCTTAGAGACAAAATATTCTATGAAAATAGATACAATTATAAATTCGTATATTGTCTGTGAATTTTTTTACAAAATTCATAAAATAGATATTTTTCTTTAACGAGATTTTAAAATATTTGTAAGTCCAGCTAAATATTAAGAAAATATTTTAATAGTGAAAGCTTATGTCACCATTTCTATCTTGTTCCTATAATATTGTCATCTCATATTACTAGCAAATGACTTTGTTAAGTAAATTAGTTTGGGGTAATGGGACAAAATGTAAAAAATATTGCCAAATTAAAAAAGGAAACATCAATAAATATAGTCATTATTAGAAAATTAGACATTGGTCTTTATTCAAATAAAATGACAAGGAAGCCTCCACTTTTCCACCTTTGTCACTTTCCTCATTATCAATGGTGGGAAATTTTTTGGGACAATAATTCTATTCCAATCAATTGACTTATCCGAAGACTTGTGAAAACAAAGGTAACTAACATGAAATTGGAATTTTTAGATTAAACTACAATTTTATATAAAAAATAATCGATCAAATGTTAATAGTGAAAGAATTATAAGTCAATATTCTAAAGATAATAAAATTTAAAAAGTACTCTGAAAATGCATTTCGCAAGGCAATTGTTTTTTTAACAAGTTGTAATATTTGCAATAGCTTCGAATAGCAAGATGGTTAATTTGACATAGAAAGAGTTCAAATTAAGACAGTCCAACAGTTTACAAATGGCTAAAAAAATAACGTTATTTATTTTTATGTAGAACTAAAACATTATATAAAATAAATACCATTAGAAAATTTTATATTTTGTGTGATTTTTTATAAAAAATGTTGAAATTATTCTTTTTTATTTTTTTTATTAATTTTTTAAGTTCTACGAATTTTTTTATTTAAATAATAAAAATCTAGATACGTTATAAGTTCGCTATGGTAAATTGTCGTAGTTACAAATTATAAAGAAGTATTGACAAATAAAAAGGAAATATCTTTTTTCTAAGAGAACAAAATATAAATTAATTAATATTTAAGACAACAACAACAATTCTTTGTTACTTTTTCAAATATGAAAATTTGTAAACCTTGTGAGTTTCTACTGTAAGAATGATTTAAAAGTGATATTTCTAGACATTTTCTATTTTATTTTCATCATTTGTTTTACATGTAAAATTACTAATTAAACACGGGATGGTATATTTTTAATTTTAACTATTTTTCCATTATATTTGAATATTTTAGTTTATAAGTGTTATATTCCCGTTCAAATGACAGTGTTTTTTCTTTTTTGTAGTCATATAAATGTGAGGGTCATTATTAACTAATACTTTTCATTGTTTGTCATATTATACTTATGTGATAGCTTTACTTTACAATTTGTTGAAAGTCTCACATCGATTAAAGATAAGACCAAATTATAACATATAAGTGAGGTGCAAATTTCACTCACTACTACAAAAAAGTGCATAGATAGCGCTTTTTTTTATCATAGATAGCGCTTAAAAAGCGCTATCTATGCGTGCGCTATCTATTAATAGATAGCGCTTCTAAAAAAAGCGCTATCTATTGTTAGCCACCAATAGATAGCACTTCTTTAAAAAAGCGCTATCTATTGGTGTCTAACAATAGATAGCGCTTGTTTAAAAAAACGCTATCTATTGTCAACTACCAATAGATAGCGCTTTTTTACAGAAGCGCTATCTATTGGTGTAAATTTTTTTTAAAAAAAAATAATTAATTTTATAATAAAATATAAAATATTGTTCTATTATTTACAAACCAACATTGTCTATTGGTTTTAATATATACAAAAAAATATAAAATATTGAGAAAAATATCACAAATGTCTCAAAAAGAATGCTCATTGATATGAATAAAAACTATTGGTAGAATAATATTTCAAAATTTAATCGTTAAGTCGTATAGTACATTTCATGACATGAAATTCTTTTATAAGATAATATATACAACCATAACACATACATCCTATGAGTACTTATAAGCATATACATCATCATAACATAACTTATAAACATGTACTATGTTTCCTAACTTCAATGATTTGACTTTCACGATATTGTTGACATCTGCAACTAGAAAAATACTGCAAGAAAGAAAAATAATATAAATTAGTTAATTAAATTTTACTACAAATGAATTATGACAATGAAGATGACTTACATCAGTTGGAATTGTTCTTCCTTTACAGTATGTGATAATTTCCTTCATATATTGACACAAGTAATACCCACAATCATTGTCATTGGATTGTCTTTGACACTAGAAAACCAAAATTAAAAAATATCTTTATAATTTAAACATAACAACAAACTAGAACTCTAGTAAACTCCAACCAACTGTATACTAATTACAAGTTTAAACTTTAAATTCTGAAATAGTAAGTAAGTCATGCTTTCAAATCATATCTCTAACACTATCATTCTCATTTCTTGTTACCCTTTTAAAGCTTGTCATTTACTACTATAGAATATAGTTGGTCATATAATAGTACAATAAAACCTCCATTTAAGATTGGTAGGCTTTGGGGTCACAAATTCCCATTTCTTTACCTGAGAAAGTAGATTGAGTATTGTTCCCCGGTGAACCATCATCTTTACATGTTGAATTGGTTTTTACTCCGCACAGACCACGATTCCCAACAAAGCTGCAAGAAAGCATAATATGTTTGTCTCAATATTGTAAATGGATTTAATTCCTTAGAAATTGACTGCTATATTCGGAGTGTCTAGTATCATTGATCACAAAAGGCAAAGTAAACATTAAAAACATAACCATTGACAATATTAATTTCAAGACTTAATATATTTATTAAAATACCAACTGGCATAACAACATAAAAAATAAAAATTATCATAAGACTATCTGAAAATAAAATATTGCTTTTAAATTCTCTCTGAAATCTAATAGTGTAAATAGATTAGTATTAATATATTTAATTAAAACTAAACTTTAATAAAAGAAAAATCAGCACTTAGAATCAGCACATATATTTGGATGTCCATTACCGTATAGCCAAATTTACTCTTAGAAGTTGATAGTTAAACCACTTAAAATTCAATATTGGATTTGGGCATATTTGATTACCTGGATTGATATTCGGGCAGAAAATTTTACAAGACCTTATGTAAGCTTTTCAGATGAACTTTTTCCTCGAACACTTTTTGTTACAAACTTTATAGATTTCACACCTTTATGCCTTTCAGACAATCCTTCGTCAAAGTGCATCTATATCAATAAGCAGAGAAACAAATAATTATTAACAAATAATAACATAAGTAAAATAAGATTATTATAATTGCTATAATGAAAAATGTCTTTTTATGGATTGTTGCATTATTTTCTTAGTAAATTTATAATAATTTACAAGTAAAAGGATACGAGGATAGAAGGCTTCTTTTGGCTTTGTAAGTCAAATAAGAAGGTTGTCTGCATAAAAAGAATGCTTTACAGAGTTCTTTATGAATTACGTGTCCATGTAAACAATAGTTACAATGGCCAATTTAGCATCCTTTACAAGTTCTTTATGAATTATGTAAGTTGAATTTGAATTATGTAAGTGGAATTTGAGTGTAGGACCTCTAGATCAGAACCTTACACGGCTTATTTTCATTTACATGGTATTTCACTTTCATTCAAGCATTTAAAGTGAATCAGATGAGAACTCCACCATTTACATTTTATACTGAATATCAGAAGAAACAATCACGACAACTTTTACTATGATTTACTTACCAAGCCATATAAATAGAGGTATTTGGATTATACTCCTCCAGTGTACATTGTTTGTGTATGTATCTTCCCTGTAAACATTAGCATCAACATTAGCATCAACATTAGCATCAGAGAGAATTACCTAAATTCAAATTAACAAGGTAAAAAACAATAACATTTAACTTGATATAAAAGAAGACAATAACAATGATTTAAAATATTAAACAAGGGTGAATGAAGCATTCTTAGTGGTAGTTTATCTAAGCAAGAGGATTACCGAAAAAGTAGAAGTCTGCATGAATTGTTCATTACAAGCAAAAATCAACAACAAAATCATAACATAATTAATTCAAAGAAGCAGTTTCATGTGTCATACTTCAAAGTGACCATTGAAAGTGCATATCAGAATGGTTATATAAACTTAAATCAAACTAAGATTATTTAATTGGATTTTCCTGGAGTTAGTTACATGGAAAACTAACTCTTTTAACATTGAGACTAAGGTTAGTGAAAGATGTTGTTGAGGTTATTGAATGAATAAAGTGTGGCAACATAACCAAGGTGAAAGGAGTTAAAAAAACATGATCAAGGAGAGGATACATTTTCTTTATATTGATTAAAGGTAGTGTTAAAGAAATCTGACATGGTGGTTCAAAAACAAAGATATACTCTACATGTTGACCATGAGCTCTATAATGGGCTCTATTTAATGTACACTTTCATGGGTCTCTATCCACAAATATTCAAGATAAAGAACAAAAAAGATATAGAAATCTCATTCGTCAAGATTTAATTGAGATAAAATTACTACAAGTGATGAAAATCCATATCTTTGCATGTACACGTCTTTCTTCTGCAAACTCATGTAATTAACTGTCATCTGTTACAATTTTGGACAGTATAATCAGAGTGTCCATGTCTTGGTGAATAATACATACAAATGATAAAATAAACATGAAACAAATATTTTAGTTACTCCAACATAAAAGTATTTATGCTCTAAAAGAATTCATCTAACAAATAAATAACAGATTAATATCTTCCAAATGACAATTATATCTTCTACAATGATATTAAGGCATCGATTACTAGGTTCAAGACCTGTAACACAAAGTGTATAAGAAGTTGAAATTGGACTTGGGATTTTAAACCATACACGCTTTATTATAACTTTATCCATTTCACTAGAATTGGCTTTAGTAATATATCATGAAGAAATGAAGCTTAGTTGTGACTTAAAGATGTTCATAAATGGGAACATGGGGTGGTATAGAACATCTTTAGACAACAATAAATGTCCAAAATCAGAACCACATTATTCATAGCAATTAGTCACGGGAAATGAAAGAGGAAAAATTGGATTCAAACACAGATTAAATAATTCCAACTGCCTCAACTATGAAACCAACATTGATGAAGTTGTAGAGTTTCTTGTTAATTGGGATAGTTGCAATATATACCATAAAAGTTGTTAAGAGTAATCTTATCTCATTCAATTTTAACTAATTAGATGGATTTTATTTGACTAGCTTACCTTCTGTGAAATGAAGGATGACTATCCTTAAGAATCTCTATCGGGATGTTATCCCTAACTTTAGTAAGTATACCCTCGGCACCGCAATTCCTCCTTCATAAAGTTTGAATACATCTTCAAAACTGTCAAACTCATTAGGGTGTTGTTAAATAAAGATTCCAACTCCGAGTTAGTAATAGATTGCGTTAGAGGAGAACAACTCAACACCAAATCGAATCATTACCTTGAGATAATGGAGAAGCTAAGCCTCTTCGAGAAAGGCTCCTACCATATCTTTGCCATCGTCGATGTGCTCCTCGTCGTAAGTGTCCAGATTTGGGGCCCTATGCAGCGGTTTTCGTGATACCCCTCGTGAAATTAGTTAGGGTTTTCACGATACCCATCTAATGAGAGCTCTGTCACGCAGCGGCAACAGTACGAACTTTCACGAGCAACCTACATCGAGTTCGTCAATGAGCGGACCAAAGTAGAGGAGGTGCGAGCAGTTGAGGTATTAATCTTCTCAAATTCCCTAAATTCATGAATCCCACTTTGCTAAAGTTCTTATTAAGAAATCATAAGATAAAAGATAGAGAGAATGAACTGAGGTTGGTTGAATAATCAGCGTTTTCTTACAAAAAGCGCTCTCTAAGCGATGTATATTTGTGTTATAAAAGAATATCTGTGTTATAAAAGATAGCGTTTTTCTAAGAACGTGCTATCTATTCATTTATTTTAAATTATAAATTAAAAAAATAATATTAATTATTTATAGACAGCGTTTTTTTAAAAATGCGCTTTCTATTGTCAGAGGTATAGATAGCGCTTTTTTAAATAAGCGCTATCTATCATTTCGCATATTCATAGATAGCACTTATTTAAAAAAACGCTATCTATTAAGCGCTATCTATCATCAATTTTGTAGTAGTGACTTTACCAATTTTGTAGGGTTAAGCTAGGCTTAAAGTCCACTTCTAATAAATTTTTCAAGTCCTCACCCTAAATGTCACTCCAACTTCTATATAATATTTAATTAGTTAAATACATGTTTATCTATTATAATTAAAACAGGTAAGCAGCAAACTTCGGATAAAATTTATTGTGGATTATTGTTTTTCTTTTTAAAAATACAATATCTATTCAATTTACATAAAGTAATAACTTAATTTACGTGATGCATAAAATAAACTACAAATTATATGGCATCTACAATGAAATTGTTATCAAAATGAAATGTTATCGGTTTTATAGAATGAACACAAATTTGGTATTTGTAGAATAAATCAGATCGTCAGAAAAGTTTTAGAGCAATAATTCTATTCCACGGGACTTATCGGAAGACTTTTGAAAAGAAAGGTAACGTACACTTCGAATTTTTAGATTAAAAGATAATTTTATATAAAAAAATAATCCATCAAATTTTTCTTAAATAATCATTTAGCTTAACAAATTTTTGATATAGGTGCCTTGTAAAAAGAAAACTATAAAAATGTATTAATAATATAATAAGGTGTCAATATAAGAATGAAGTTAATGATAAAAAGTAGTATATGTTGTATTCGATATAGATATATATATATATATATATATATATATATATATATATATATATATATATATATATATATATATGTAAATAAATTGTAGTTGCATCCCAAGCATAGTTAATAACTTATTCAATAATTTATACATTAATGATTATTGGTTTTATGTTTGGTTTTTCTTGTTTCCACAAGAATTAAGATGAATCAGATGAAGAAGTTGAAGTAGCAAATAGTTGGAATACAGAAAAGTCAACCAGAGTGCCGAAAAGTCAACCAGAGTACAGAAAAAGTAGTGTTGAGCGCCAGTTTAGTGCCGCAACCATTGTCTCACGCTTGAGCGCCACCGCTGAGCATTAGTTTAGTGCTGCAACCACCACCGGGCGCCCTTTTGGGGCGTTGAACACCGACAATGTGAGCTTGGACCTGTTTTATGTTATTTTTATGAACTATTTAAGGTTTTGGACAACCTAGAGACTGAATCTTTGGATAGAAAGATGCGCAAAAACACTCCTCTAGTTTGAGGGTTTTATCCTTCGGAGGCGGATTTTGGATGCAGAAGCTCCAATCTTCAACTTTTAGGGTTGTATCTTTCATTCTTTTTCATATTTTCATCTAGTTTTATCATGTCTATGGTGAACTAAACCTCCATTGTTGTTGGGGAAACGATGTAATTCTTTGAAACTCTCATGTATTGAATTGATTTATATTATAAATGCTTTACTTCATTAGTTGTTAGGGTTTTTCCTCTACCTCTATGCATGCTTTGTTTAACTCATTCAATTGCATGATTATTGATTTTGTCGATATGAACACATATGGAAAAATCTAGAACTGGAGAAATTCTCCCAAAAGCAATATTATCTAGATATAGAGAACTCATCACACTCACCAGAGACATGGTCACTTTGAGATTCATGATGATGAAATAGAGAGAGTGAATAGTATAGAATTAGATTGATATGTGTTGTGAATTAAGCACTCCCAATACCCACATTTATACTCACACCAACTCCTTAATTACTTTATTCTAAGTTCTCGTCGTGGTGTTTGCCTGTTTCCATAATTAATGTACTAAAACAACACTTATTTTATTTAGAAGTATAACTCAGTTTAATTGAAGGCAACAAATATAAAACATAAGACATTAAATGAACTACATGGTTACTTTTGCAATTCAGTTTAATTTTTGCTTTTCTGTTTAAATAATAAAAAAAATTAATGACATGTCATTTGAACTTTACAATCTAGTAATGTTATTAATGCATTCAAGATTTCAATAATTTCAATAATATCAATTGACTTAGAATAATTTTTCAATAATATCAATTAACGCATGCAAGATGGTTAATTTTTCTTAACGATAGAAAGAGTTCATATTATTATGTTTTATTTATTCTTATGTAGAGACAAAATATTGTATGAAAATAAATACAATTAGAAATTCGTATATTGTTTGTGATTTTTTTTATAAAATTCATAAAATAGATTTTTTTCGTTAAAGATATTTGAAACAATTTGTAAGTCCAACTAAATATTAAGAACATATTTTAATATTAAGAACATATTTTAATAGTGAAACCTTATATATGTCACCATTTACTATTTTGTTCCTCTAATATTGTCATCTCATCACTAATGCAAATTTGGCGTATTAACTCGCGTAATAGATTTCGGTTTCGAAAAAATTAATACAAATATAACGACATTGTCACATTTTTGAAATTTTATGAACTTATTGGTCTCGGTTGCAAAATAACTGAAACATATACTACTTTTAACATCAGTTAATCGAGAACCAAGGTCTAATGGTACATTAAAATTTTCAAAAATTTTCATAAATTGAGCTTTTTATTTATTAACTCGCATAATAGGTTTCGGTTTTGAAGAAATCAATACAAATACAACGACATGGTAACCTTTTTTAAATTTTCCGAACTTATAGGTCTCAGTTGTAAAATAACTGAAACATATACTACTTTTAACATCAGTTAATTTGTCAAATTTTGTGTATTAACTCGCGTAATAGATTTCGGTTTTGAAAAAATCAATACAAATATAACGACATTTTCACATTTTTGAAATTTTCCGAACTTATTGGTCTCGGTTGCAAAATAACTGAAACATACACTACAAAAAAGAAGGACATTACCGAAGGCCAAAAGCCCTCGGAAATAGTCCGAAACCGTCGGTACAAGGTAATTACAGACAACTTATCGACGGTCAAAGTGCCCTCGGTAAATCCCTTGTTGTTAAAATTTACCGAGGGTTTCCGCTCTTCGGTAATTACCGAAGGGCACTAGCCTTCGGTAATTACCGAAGGGCAAAAGCCTTTGGTAATTACCGAAGGGCAAAAGCCCTCAGTAATTATCGAAGGGAGGAAGCCTTCGGTAATTACCTAACGTGTGTAATTACCAAGGGCATAAGCCTTCGGTAAGTTCGAGGCAGATCTAAGACACAATTGTATTTCTTATGAAACCAAACAAACCTGTATAATTTAATAACAACACTGGTACATATATTCTAAATGATATAAACATCAATTTGGATTATGTATTTTACTACTGCAACTTGAAGAGAACCAAAACCAACATCAAGATAGGGCTGACCTAGATACATAAAATGAAGGTTAAGTAATGATTGAGACAATCAACAATTATACTGTGGATTGTTTAAGAGACCTGACAAAAGTACAGGTTTTAATATTTCTCAGGATGAAGTTTTCACCATGATCACTAACTGCATATATAAAATCTAGTTTCCAATGACTAGTTTTCCTCACTGCTTCACATAACTTTGATGTCCAGATCAGAAGTGTCAAAGACAGGTAGAACTAGTTACCCAACTTTGTCTCATAGATCAAAATGTTATCATAATATTGCTCTTAAAAAGTTAGAAACAAGACAACTTAAAAAATATCATTTCCTATTATGTAAATGATGAAGATCAATTTCCTTTGACTAAACTGTCAAATTTGAGTTCCTATTATGTATATTTACTTCAGATCCCACTGTTTTTAGTATTTCTTGATATACGTGTCGGAACAATCGGTACCGTTATAGAGTCGCGCAGCGGAATAAAATATTTGGAAAGCGTGTTACGGTCACAAATCAAGTTTTGATAGTCCGTTTTAGAAAAACAATTTTCTTAGAGAAAATTTATCAAACATTTGATATGCGTAAAATGTAAAGAGTATAGAGAGCAAGAAAATTCAACACAAAATTTTTATCCTGGTTCGATTCAAAAGAATCTACATCCAGTTGTTAATCACTATAAAAAGTGATTAACGTTTTCACTAAAAACAGTTTTACAAATTACAATAAGAGTGAATAAAAACAAATAAAAAAAGGTTTAATACCTCTTTTGGTCCCTAGAAAGGGGGCCAATGTTCAATGTGGTCCCACCTTTTTTTAGAAGTTCAATGTGATCCCATCTTTTGTAAAAAGTGTGCAATCAAGTCCTTTTTGGAAACGGCGTTAACTTTTTAACGGAGCAGCTGACAGGGTGGACTGAAGTTAGCTACGTGGCTTTGTGTGGGTAATACGTGGCTGTGAGTGGGTGTCAGTGCGTGTTCCATCATCTTCTGCATTTCCCATATCCTCCACAAACCTAACCCATCTTTTCCATTTTTTTTTTCAATTTCCCAAATCAGAAAAAACCTATCTCAGACTGTTTGTGGCATTGCAGTGATCAAAGATGTTGGAGCATCCTCCACCTCCTTTACGTCGACGATCTACTCGCCGCCGTCAAACGCGAATTCTCTGGCCTATACCAATCCCAAAAAATCGAATACCGAGATTTTGACGAGATCTGCAGATCGAGGCCGAGGCACGCGCCGAGAATTTGAAGACCAAGGAGAGAAATTATGTGGAAGAAGACCAAGGAGAGCTCCATTGAGAAAGGAGCAGTGGAAGAGGAAAAGGAAAAAGAGGGAATAGAACAACCTAACTTTTAATTTCAACATTAATATATTTGGTAAATAGCTTTCCATTTGTCCAATGGAAGAATTAATAGATATCCTTGCCAGTCTAAGAAAAGGGTCTTTAAATTCTGAAACTATGATTTTTCCTCTGGATTCCTTTGGATGCAGAATCTGCGTAGCTTCCAAAACTGGACTATATATGATTAGTGCTCTTCTTCCTGCATGATTTATAATTTGTAGACAACTTTTTATTTTACTCCAATGCCACTGTTTAATTTTCTATTCAGAAGTCATGTAATTTACCTGACTGGTTGGTGATGATAAGTGTATTAAATTTCGCCCAAATTCCTCGAAGCCTTCCCATCAGTTTTGGAAGTCTCTCTCAGCGACCTTATAGACCAAACAATGGGGAAAATAATAGCACAACAGCATATAATATCCACAAGCAAAAACACCTGATTCCAAGTAACCCAGTCTTTGATAAAAGGCCCGGTTTCCCCAATCACAACGGAAGCCAAGTTAGCCAGAACCTGAAGCGGGATCACAATCATTAAGACCTTCTTCTCCCTGTCCTGCAAAAAGGGCTTGAGAAAAGACCATCCCGTCCCTATCAAAACGATGACGGTGAAGAGCAAAACGACGCGGATGAACTGAAATATATAAAACAACACGTCCCAGCCAAGACGAAGATGGCGAAGTAGGTTATGGAGAAGAGGAAGAAGAGGGAGGGGAGCTGGGTCTGACCGGCGGAGAGGTAGTCGCGGGAAGCGTCGGAGTCGAGATTATAGGCCTCGGTGTGGACGACCATGGTGACCGAGGTTTCCAGTGCGCAGTTGACGAACACCCTTCAGAAGAAATCCCAAATTACTAATTTCTCTGCAACTCAAACTACGTATCACCCTCTCACTGCCACGTATTACCCACACAAAGCCACGTAGCTAACTTCAGTCCACCCTGTCAGCTGCTCCGTTAAAAAGTTAACGTCGTTTCCAAAAAGGACTTGATTGCACACTTTTTACAAAAGATGGGATCACATTGAACTTCTAAAAAAAGGTGGGACCACATTGAACATTGGCCCCCTTTCTAGGGACCAAAAGAGGTATTAAACCATAAAAAAACCTTCCTTCGACGAACGAACCGGAAGATGACCACCTTGCCAACTCGAAGAGAACCGCTCCGACTATCGACACACGAAACGCGAGCTTCTCCTATTCACGAGACCAGGCAAAGCACTTGAACTAGCTTTTTAGAACTTCCTCAGATCACACTGTATTCTCAAAAGCTCAGAGTTTTCTTCTTAGAGTTTTGGAAGAACCTTATATAGCCAACTATTCTAAATTCGCAAAGATGAATTATAACTGCCACAGATAATCGATTATTGTTAGTGATAATCGATTATTTGAGTCCGTTACAAGGTTTTTCAAAAGTGATAATCGATTATCCTGAGGAATAATCGATTATTCCATAAACTTTGGCAGTTCTCATCAGAACCAGTGATAATCGATTATTTTGAGTAATAATCGATTATTCCAGACCAACAGGGTTTTCAAAAAAGCTCAGGATAATCGATTATAGCTTCTAATAATCGATTAAATGCGTAACAGTTCTGGAAGTACAAGTTTTTCTAAGTATTACATGTTTAAAGCCTTTCCTAATACATTTATTATCTACAAAGTGCTTTTAAAACAATTTAGAACAGTCTATCTTGTTGCAGCATCATCAAAATCATTTATCTTCAAATTTACCAATGCTCCTCATTGGTAACAATCTCCCCCTTTTTGATGATGATCAAAAATCACTTTTTAAAAGCAACTTTGGGTTATCTGCAAAAGATACAAACTGACAGACAACAATAAGAGTTAGTAGTAACTGCACATATTTCTCCCCCTTTTTGATCATAAGCAAAAAGATTTAAAATGCTCCCCCTTAAGATATGCTCACCCCTCAACAAAAGAATAGGTGTATTTTAAACTTTCATAACATGAAAGAACAAAGTTCATCATAGAACACAAAAATTTAGCTCTTAATCAAGAAATACAAGTAAGACTTTAAAAAGGAGGTAGAAGATATCAACCAAAATTTTCTCCCCCTAAATGTAATATTCCCCTTTTAAAAAAAATTCCAAAAATTTAAGATTTATTCAGTCCAATGCAATGCATGAATTTGTAACAGTCAGTTCAGATTAGGCTTTGTAATACCAAAAGAGTTTAACATGAAAGCATTACAGCTAGCACAATTAGTTTAAAACTAACTTTGACAGCACAATTTACAACTTCCTAGACAACAATTGTCATACATGCATTCTCATATCACAATCTGTTCAACTTCATAAATTTAGCTATGCATATCAAAACAACATATGCAAAAATTCAATCACAAGAGCTGATTCAGGTTTTATCTTTCAACATTTTTAAACAAAATAATTTACATCAAAATTATGCAAATTTGATCAGTTCATTTACTGCATCCAAGCTCTCAATGTATATTATCATAGCTCATTCGTTATGCATTTGAACTTAAAAGCAAATCTCCATAGAACCAACTTTGAAATAGAAATGACAATTTAATTTTTTACATGTCTTAATCATCCAAAATTGCTAATGAAAATCTGTCAGCCAACTCATTTAAATGACTTTTTCATAGTTTTTGATGCTTGACAGAGATTACACCAAAGATAACTGCAAAGTACTCATGAAATTGAATACTAAGCCAGTTAAACACAAATTCAATAGATAATTATCAACAAAGCACTGAAATGACAATGCACATGGCTTTACATGACATGAATGAAATTTAGCACATGAATATCTTAAATAGATGAATTTCACTTTATCAAAATGTGTAAACAGACAAGAACACACCACAGGATGAATGAAATAGTGATGAACATATCATTTGCCTAACCAGAAATGAATATAACAGTAATTAAATAATGAAAGATCAAGTAAAAACAAGATGCAACAACACAGTTTAAACAACACTTAGCTCAAATACTTGGTGCTTGAACGAAGGCTTTTGGATACCACTTGATGAAGTTACATCCTGGCTTGTAGCATCAATTCAAAGAGCAGAATATCATAGAGTTCTCTTCTCCTTTTGAAAACTTAACCTACAAAGTAAAACAATATAGTTTGGTACCCATAATCTTATTTGGGTCCTTTAAGGTTAGAGACATATTACTTTATAACAGGAATCCAAGCATATTTCCCATTTGGAACATCAAAATGTTTAATTCTACATTTGTTTGAAGTATGTCCCTTTTTCATGCAATAAAAACAACAAACATCATGCACCTTGTTTTTCACAAAAGTCCCTTTCTCAACCCAAACTCTACGAGTTCTCTTAACTTTAGACTTTTTATGATGATGCATGTTTATATTTCTAACATTGCTCTTTTTAAAAACATTTTGAACATGTGAGATAGGCTTGATTCCTTTAGAAAGTAAATTTTCCAGTATGTCAATGTCAAACATGTGACTTTTACAAGATAAACACTCAACAGGTTGTACAATAACATCAGATTCAGATAATTTAGTTTCTAGATTACTAACTTTGTTTTTCAAAACAACTTCGTCATCTAGTACTTTTTCATACTTCAATTTCAATTCATTATGCTCTGTCTTTAACTTTTTATGAGCAACATCAAGTTCTTCAGATTCATTTAACAAATCAAGAAATGCCTTTTGTAAATCAAATTCATCACTTGACTCTAAGCTAGAATCACTTACTTGGCTTCCTGCATCTTCTGAGTCTGCCATTAAGCACAAATTAGCTTCTTCATCTGAATTGCTTGAACTTGAAGAACTAGAAGCATTCTCTTCCCAAGCTATGTAAGCTTTCTTCTTCTTTAGAGATTTTCTGTCCTCCTTTTCTTCACTCTTCCTATTCTTAGGACAATCAGTCTTCACATGTCCTCTTTCTCCACATCCATAGCATTTAACGCTTGATGGAGATCCTTGATTTTCTTTCCTTTCTCCACGGTATTTGTCTTTTCCCTTTGCTTTCATAAATTTAGCAAACTTCTTAATCATAAGACTCATATTTTCCTCATCGTCATCGGAATCATCGTCCTCAATTCTCATAGAACTTTTTCCTTTTGAGATTTCAGACTTGAAGGCAAGCGTCTTTCTTTTGCCTTGATCCTCTTCTGCAGTTAATCTTCTCAGCTCAAGCTCATGCTCACGAAGTTTTCCAAAGAGAATTGCCATTGACATTTGAGTGAGGTTTTGAGACTTCGAGATGGCAGTCACCTTTGGTTGCCAAGACCTGTCTAATGATTTCAATATTTTCACATTCAATTCATCAGTGTCAAAAGTCTTACCCAACCTGTCAGGTGGTTCACAATGTGAGTGAAACGCTTCTGGACATCAGATATTGTTTCTCCAGGCTGCATTCTGAACATCTCATACTCCTGAATGAGTGTGTTCTTCCTTGCACGTTTCACGTCGTCTGTACCCTCATGTGTGACTCTGAGGACCTCCCACATCTCCTGTGCTGTCTTACACACTGAAATTCTATAAAATTCATCAAGTACTACAGCAGATGAAATAATATTACGAGCCTTAATATCAAATTGGGCTCTTCTATTTTCCTCAGGAGTCCAATTAAAGTATGGTTTTTCTACTTCTACACCATCAATAGTTATTTTAGGAATATAGGGACCATTTAGCACAGCTTCCCAGATGCCTCTGTCAACAGACCCCATAAAAATTTCCATTCTGACTTTCCAGAATGCATAGTTATCACCAGTAAAAATAGGTGGTCTGTTGATGGATGCACCCTCAGCATATACTTGATTTTGATGACCGGCCATTTTCGCAAAAGTTTGAAAGAATATCAAAGCAAGCTCTGATACCAATTGTCGGAACAATCGGTACCGTTATAGAGTCGCGTAGCGAAATAAAATATTTGGAAAGCGTGTTACGGTCACAAATCAAGTTTTGATAGTCCGTTTTAGAAAAACAATTTTCTTAGAGAAAATTTATCAAATAGTTGATATGCGTAAAATGTAAAGAGTATAGAGAGCAAGAAAATTCAACACAAAATTTTTATCCTGGTTCGATTCAAAAGAATCTACATCCAGTTGTTAATCACTATAAAAAGTGATTAACGTTTTCACTAAAAACAGTTTTACAAATTACAATAAGAGTGAATAAAAACAAATAAAAAAACCTTCCTTCGACGAACAAACCGGAAGATGACCACCTTGCCAACTCGAAGAGAACCGCTCCGACTATCGACACACGAAACGCGAGCTTCTCCTATTCACGAGACCAGGCAAAGCACTTGAACTAGCTTTTTAGAACTTCCTCAGATCACACTGTATTCTCAAAAGCTCAGAGTTTTCTTCTTAGAGTTTTGGAAGAACCTTATATAGCCAACTATTCTAAATTCGCAAAGATGAATTATAACTGCCACAGATAATCGATTATTGTTAGTGATAATCGATTATTTGAGTCCGTTACAAGGTTTTTCAAAAGTGATAATCGATTATCCTGAGGAATAATCGATTATTCCATAAACTTTGGCAGTTCTCATCAGAACCAGTGATAATCGATTATTTTGAGTAATAATCGATTATTCCAGACCAACAGGGTTTTCAGAAAAGCTCAGGATAATCGATTATAGCTTCTAATAATCGATTAAATGCGTAACAGTTCTGGAAGTACAAGTTTTTCTAAGTATTACATGTTTAAAGCCTTTCCTAATACATTTATTATCTACAAAGTGCTTTTAAAACAATTTAGAACAGTCTATCTTGTTGCAGCATCATCAAAATCATTTATCTTCAAATTTACCAATGCTCCTCATTGGTAACAATACGTTACATTAAGAATATATTGGTAAGTGTATGTATAATTTACCTGTATAAAAATATATTGAATGCTGAGAAAATGTTTCAAGTTTTAAATTAAATTTTGAGGTTTAAAGTTCTATTAGGAATTATAGTTTTTGAGGAAGTTTTTGGTTATTTTGAGCTAAATAGAACTTCTGTAGATAGTTTAGTCACTGTTTCAGGTATCTGTTGTAGATTTTCCACCTTTACTATTGCATTATTGTCAATTTCATTATGTGTATATATGTAGAAATTTCTGAACTGAGTAGACAGCTTTCCAACTAGCTTTTACACTCCTTTCATTGTTGGATAGGTATCTTATATGTTCAAACACTGTACACCTATTTTGGCACATTCTATACTTAGAGAGATTTGACCCTAATCATTTGATTCTAGTGTCATCCACTTATGTAAGCTGTATTCTAGAACTTGTGGAGATTTTTGTTAATGCCAATTGTTTTGAGCACACTTGAGGTAGCAAAGGAAAATGTAGTTAAGTTTGGTGTTGAAGAAAAGTAGGAGTGGTTGTTGTATTGTGGTGTGAAAGGTGAATGATGAAGCGGGAATCTTAGTGTTGATAGAGGGAACTTGCAGGGGAGATAGAGTGTTGGAAAATAAGAGATTAAGAAAGGAGAAGAATAGGATATAGAATGGATAAATAAAAAAGAGAAAGAATAAATTAAGTGAAATAGAATTTTAGGCTGATTTTCCTACTTCTGTCACATTTAGGCTGATTTTTATACTCTTTCTTTGCACTCATAACGCAATGATGGTGTTTGAGTCAAGATCCATGTTTGGGAAACTGAGAGAGTGGAGGCCAAGTAGCCCAATATGAAATTGTGTAAATGGTAAATGTAAAGTTATTTCTGGTCATGGTGAAGGGCAAACTTAACTGGTATAAAGGTAAGAAAAAGGAGGGTAATGTGTAGTGAGTACATTGTATGAATATAATATTATATTGAAGAAGAGGACTCACCCTAAAGAGAATAAAACCTCTATGCTGATGTTGATTTGGTTTTGAAGTCTGGGAACTTAATTTGTTGGTTCAGTTAGTACTAGTTTAGCTCTGAATAAGGAATTTAAAATTAGACTGTAGCTTACTCATGTATAAAAAATGTTTTATAAGGAACTTATTTAAAAACAATAAAAGAAACTGTGCAACAAACAAGCGATTGAATCAGAAGTATTGGTTGGATTGCTTGGCTGTAATGTACAGATTTAGATAAAACAACCAGAAAAGCCAATACATAGTTTTCACATAGTGATGTACAAATTCAGATCAAATCAAGAAGCAGAAGCTAACAATATCTGATGGTGTTCGATAAAAACAAAGATACAAGTTTGTGCATAAATCTTTTGTTACATTTTGATATAGTGTTTAAATTCTTTCAGAACATACATAACGAGCAAGGATTCTATTATCGAGCACTAAAAGAGGAACTTGTAAATCTTGTGCAAGAGTTCTAACCAATCTCTCACATAATGAAATTCTTCCAGAACATACATAATAAAATTTTGACCACTAAATGCTAGTCAAATGGCATCCAAAATAAACATAACAATTTCAATAGATTAACAAGGACAAAAAATAAGTAACAAATGACAAAAAATAAGTAACAAATGACAGACCACCAATGCTCTGAAGCAATATTCTCCCACTTGAAAGATACCAGAAATGCAGTTAACTACAACGGTGGAAGTTAGCAAACCTGCTAAAGAGCTCGACAACACCCTCAGCAATGGCAGCCCCAGCCCGAATAGACCAGTACACCTCGACCACTCAACGCAGCATCCACAACACGTCACCACCGCAATGCCCACGTCACGCTATCCACGAAGCACGATCCCTAGTGCCATAGCCACAATCCAATATAGAATGACTTGCAAGGAATTGCAAGAAATTGGAAGCAGGAAAACAAAAAGCAATCAATTAAGGACATTTACATGAACAGAACACTAACCTTACTGCAATCCTAGCGGTAACACCCTCCTAACTCCACGACAGCCGCAATAAATGCCCCAATCACCGTCCACCAACACCTTTTAGGGAGAATCACTCAACAAAAGCTCCAAGCGTACTGAAAATCGTCCAATGCGCCGCCTCAGTCACCAACAGTCCTCACGTTGTCAACAACAACCGTTGTCCTGCCTCACTAGCACGACCGAATGAAGGACCACAATACGGGAAGAAAGGATGACGCAGTTACGCCTTGAGAACAACAACGACGACAGTGAGACAATGCGCCTGAGGAAACGATTCGTAGGGAAGAGGGAAATAGGGTTTGGTCGACGAGCTCGAAATGGTAGAGGGAAAGCAGTAGTTTTGGTTTTAATTCACCCTCAAACGTATCGACGACCTAGAACCGTCGGTATTGAAAATCACCACTAAATTACCCACAGCCTAAGGACCCTCGTTAAAGGGCCGCCGGTATTTTGTGCTTTTTTGGTAGTGATATACTACTTAACATCAATTAATCGAGAACCAAGGTCTAATGGTACATTACAATTTTCAAAATTTTTCATCAATTGTGCTTTTTATTTATTAACTCGCATAATAGGTTTTGGTTTTGAAGAAATCAATACAAATATAATGACATGGTAACATTTTTAAAATTTTCCGAATTTATAGGTCTCAGTTGTAAAATAACTGAAACATATACTACTTTTAACATCAGTTAATCGAGAACCAAGGTCTAATGGTACACCAAAATTTGCAAAAATTTTCATAAATTGTGCTTTTTATTTATTTATTTTTAATATGACCCTATAATTTTCTAGTATGATGTTTATTTTTTTTAATATGTTGGATATGTGATTATATGCTTAAATATATTGTATTGAATTAGTCTTAGTTTCTAGTTTGAGATTCAATACAAGAATTATTTATTATCTTCAAGCTTTTTGAATAAATGTATATTTTAAAACATTAATTTAAGAAGAGACAGTACTAATAATTTATAGATATTGAATCTTGAATTGTTTGGTTGGACAGTTTAAGAAGATTAATCATTATTTCTGTTTGTAAATCATTACTATTGCATATTACAAACAAAGTTTGTTGTAGTCCATTAGTTTGGACAAAATGTAATCGACATTGCCAAATAAAAAAAGGAAACTTGAAATAAAATGATAAGGGAAACTAATAAAATTGAATCAAACTATATTATTCCATTAAGCAATTCAATTGTAAATTAAATAATGTCAATATCAATTATACTTCAATTAAGAGAGTGGCAAATAAAGAAGTTAATGTAAACAAAGTTTCATCTTTGCAAACAGTAATCATAATATAGTACTTCAATTACTATATAAATACATACTTTTTTATTCTATAAGGACCATAAAGTCAATCATGTATTGATAAAGCATCCCACATACAATAAAAATATCAAGTATCACTAATTGAGTCATCTTTGACTAAGTCACAATAAACATAAATTCATCGCAATAAAATTTAAATCATCAATAATTAAATATAATATAAATAATTACAAATCATAAAAGACCATGCTTGTCAAAGTCTAAGTCAATAACCATGTTCTATTTCAAAATTATTGGAGGCATCGTTACAATAAGTCCCTCCACATTTCCACGTTTGTCACTTTCCTCATTATAAACGGTGGGAAACTTTTTGGGCAATAATTAATCAATTGACTTATCCGAAAACTTGTGTAAAGAAAGGTAACCAACACGAACTTGGAATTTTTATATTTGTTTCGGCAGGATTTAGATTTTTAATCCAAAACATTCGAAATTGTTCGCTCCATCATCCAGTTGCGTTGTGTCTTTTCTCTTCTTCTTGTTCAAGCCGTGGGGAGGGTGTCCACAAAAAACATTCTGACGCTCAAGTCAGTGACTTTGCCTAATAATCTTGTAACAAAGATTAGTTATCAGAGTTAAAAGTTATCTGTCCTCATTGTCGGACAAATATTTATAAATTATAATGAGCTTATCGTTAGGTCTGACTCATTAATCACCAATAAATGACATTATTCCTATTAATTGTCAATAAATGACAATTATTTTCATTAACTCCCCATCAACGACAGTTATTATTATTGATTACCTTAACGACTGCTTTTACCGATTGGTTAGCTGTTTGTTCGCTCAGTTCATTGGCCTGAGAGATATTATCGGTCGTCCATGAGCCCAAAATAACTTAGAGGCTCTCTTGCATCTTTACCGTTCATTCGGCTATGAGCCCATAGTAACATAAGCCCCCCAAGCCCTAGCAAAATTTTTGATATTGCGTTGGGTTTGTAAAGTTATACCGATCGGCACGGGATCTTACCTGAGTTTCAAGGGTTATGACAATTCATACAATAACATGCGTTCTCTATCGACCGAGGGGGTTTTGCACTAAGAGTTCCCTTGGAGTGTCTCTCAGATTAAGGTGAGAGTTCACGAAGAGCGTTCGTCACCGAGAGATTTTAGGTCTTACGAGTTCACTAGGAGTGTGCCCTAGGAGCGTTCCCTAAGACCAAGGTGAGAGTTCATGGAAGAACGTTCCTCACTGTTCGGTTTAGGTCTTAGGAGTTCACTAGGAGCGTTCCCTTAGACCAAGGTGAGAGTTCACGAAAGAGCTTGCCTCACCGCTCGGTTTAGGTCTTAGGAGTTCACTAGGAGCGTGCTCTAAGACCAAGGAGAGAGTTCACGAAAGAGCTTGCCTCAGTGCTCGATTTAGGTCTTAGGAGTTCACTAGGAGCGTGCCCTAAGACCAAGGTGAGAGTCTCGAAAAGCGTTCCTCACCAAGTTGAAAAATGTTTTCTGTTGATCGGTTGCTCAAAGTTTGCCAAGTGGTTTGTATACAGT
Source organism: Vigna umbellata (assembly GCF_029865625.1). NCBI lineage: Eukaryota > Viridiplantae > Streptophyta > Magnoliopsida > Fabales > Fabaceae > Vigna > Vigna umbellata. Next base: position 21,902,748 of record NC_142168.1, read on the forward strand.
CATGTCATCTGCACCACCGAAGAAAAATAACACTCGAATTTTGAACGGTGAGAAAAATATAACTAAAAATTGAGCTAGTTTAAGCTGAGGCCAAACGACCGAGCAACTGAGACCATTTGGTCTTCGATTGAATGTTTGCCAACCGGTTGCTCAAAGTTGGCCAAGTGGTTTGTATACAGTCATGTCATCTGCACCGAAGAAAAATAACACTCGAATTGAATTTTGAACGGTGAGAAAAATATAACTAAAAATTGAGCTAGTTTGAGCTGAAGCCAGACGATCGAGCAATGTTAGTGCTCAACATCTTGAGAAATCCATGTCTGGATATATCACGATCGAAGCTTGGTGGCCAATGTCTTGTGACCCTGTGAACATTAATTTTCGTCCATTTTCGAAGATGTTTGTTGCGGTGAGCTGCGTCCACCATGTCTGCGCACTTCATGATATTCTGAGCAGCCTGACGGTTCGGAGAATTCCTAACAAATATTTTGTGTCTATTTTCACACCAAAATGGGTTGGCTTCATAGTTAACCAGAAGGCTTCTTTTTTCTAACCCATTTCAGCACTCTCACCCAGCCTAGGGAGACCATGGGGTCTGCTGTCAAAGTTAAGAAAGTTCTCAAACTACAAGAGGAGGAGCGCCGGATCGGCGGGGTTGGATTCGAGCTTTTCTTTGAGGAGGCTCTGAATATCTTTGAAAAGATGACCTGGAGAAGATTAATGAGCGAGATTGAGAATGCGAGGGCGAGAGCGATGACGAGGGTGACGGTGACGACAGTGTAGTGTTGCGGAACCGGTTGGGTGAAAACGCTATTATCGCACCAACCCCAAATCACAACCTGCGATGGCCATGGACGAGACTACGTCAATCGCGAAGTCCTCACTTCATCTCCAACCAAACCTGCACTCATAAAAAACCAGAAGGAATCTCCATGAGCAATATTGCAAACCCAAGAACTCTGTTTCGCTAGCAGTTGTTGCAAAGCAGGGGCAAGCAAGGAGAAATTGCATTGTCAAAACTCTAATTTTTGGGTGAACATGTGGCCAATTGAAGTGTGCCGGAAAGCTGTTTGACCGAATACCCCAGAGAAACATTATTTCTTGAAGTGTTTTAATGGTAGGGTATTTGCCCAAAGGGGATGTTGCTGACTCCGAGGGAGTGGAGCATTTCGAGGGTTTGCTTGTCGACCTCGACATGGTCGGTGGTGATGGCGTAGACATCAGGGACGAAGTCCATGCACCGCTCGTGCTCCTCCTCTTGCAGCTTGAACGAGATGTCACGAACTGCCACGATCAACGCTCATCTGGATGCGCTTCATGAGACGATCACCACCTCTTCTCGCGAGGCCACCAGAGCGTGACCCTGCATTAGTAGCCATGCCCGGATGGCAATGAATATATCGGAGGTGTCGCCGACGTCAACATTCCTCTCTCTGTCTCTGGACCCCTCCTCACCATAACATATCTATTCTTTCTTGGGACATCGGAACTGTCCTGATGAGTCAAGAAAAAACAAACTGTTGAAAAAATATTTTTAATTTCATTATTGAATTTTGTCTTAATGAGAGCATTCTCTCTATTGTGTAGATATTGCTCTTCCCTTTAACGGTGGATAAGACGTCAAATCTTTTGGTTGATTTCGCCATCTCTGTGACTGGTTATTTTGGTTTTCTCTAGCCATAATGGGGTTTGGTGATAGTACTCTCCGAAGGTCATGGTAATCTCCGCTGGATAGTCCTACTTGGCTTTTTCAGAGCTTAAGGATGAAAGAGTCCTCTCCCTTTATTGCCCAAACCATCATTGAAACATTCTACATGCTTTCTTGTATTGACCTTTCCACGAGGCTCCTAATGTTCCATTCAGATAGTGTCGCGAATGCAATAGTAACTGTATTAAGTACGATGCTATATGAAACCTGCTTAATCACGGGGTTGGATGCGATTCCCATCATCATGTGTTCAGAAATTTTTCCAACAAGTGTTTGTTGAATATGCATTTCTATTTGCTCCCTTACGTTACTAGCTTCATGGAAGTGACTTCCTCATTTCCTTTCTTGCTCCAAATTGTTCGATTTTGGGAACGCGAGGCAATAGGTCAGACATTTGTTCCTTGAAAGTTTTCAAAACAAAATATGTCTTTAAAAATTATTATTAAATTTTTTCTCTTATGAAACCTGATACTGATCTAAAGCAACGATGTTGAGGCCGAATGTGTGAATGGTTCCTTGTGATTACAGAGGATGCCGCTTGGCCCCACGGTGGGTGTCAAAATGTTTTGGCAAGATTTAGATTCCTAATCCAAAACATTCAAAGTTGTTCGCTCCATCATCCAGTTGCGTTGTCATCTCTCTTCTCCTTATCCAAGCCACGGGGAAGAGTGTCTGCAAAAGACACTCCGACGCTCAAGTCAGTGACTTTGCGTAATAATCTTGTAACAAAGATTAGTTATCAGAGTTAAAAGTTACCTGTCCTCTTTGTCGGACAAATATTTATAAATTATAATGAGCTTACAGTTAGGTCTGACTCATTAATCACCAATAAATGACATTATTCCTATTAATTGTCAATAAATGACAATTATTTTCATTAACTCCCCATCAACGGTAGTTATTATTATTGATTACCTTAACGACTGCTTTTACCGATCGGTTAGTTGTTTGTCCGCTCAGTTTATTGGCCTGAGAGGTATCATCGGTCGGCCATTAGCCCAAAATAACTTAGAGGCTCTCTTGCATCTTTATAGTAACAATATTAAAGCACAATTTTATATAAAAAGTAATCGATCAAATGTTTCCTTGAAACATAGTGATAGAATTATAAGCTAATATTCCAAAAAGATAATAAAATTGAAAAAGTACTATGAAAATGCATTGTGTGGAGGTATCCAACCCTTTTTTCTATATTATCCTGTTTCGTATCGAACCTGGTACGGAGCTCCAAATAGTCTGGCGTATTCGTCTGTTTGTTTGTGAAGCTGACGATTTGTTCATTGTATAGAATAATGAGGTCTTCTGATAAGTCAATCTTTTAAAACATCTTCCAGTGCAAGATGTTGACCGAGCTGTCCTGGTCTTTAAGTCTTTGCTTATCCTGTACCTTCCTATCTTAATAGTGACCACCATGGGTCATCTTGGTTAGAGTTCGAGGTTTGGAAATCTTCATCCATGAAGGTAATGAGCAACATCGTTCTTCAAGGCTTGTCAACTAAGTGGACAGTCCGGAGAGCACGAACATGGCACTTCCAGGCTGAAGAGGAGGATCCATCGCCCAAGAATCCCCCGAATATGGTGTTGATATGCCCATGCAACGGGCGATCTCTATTGCGGCTCTTGCTTTTGCTCTACCTTCTCTCTTGTCACTAGTGCAGTCAGGAGAAACGACAACAGTTATTTTTTATCATAGACAGCGGTTCTTGACCCGATACATATAAAGGTGAGTCAAAAAGTCTACACTTTTATGCCTCGGTTGTGAACTGAGGCAAAAAGGTGTAGGATTTCACCTTAGTTCAAAGGCAACCGATGCAGTAGGTTTTTTGTTTTTTATTTTTTTTGAAGGACTTTACGCCTTGGTTCCTTTTGAACCGAGGCAGTATGTAACACCCCAAATTTTGAAGTGTCACGGTGCAAAATTTTTTTTTTGAAACACAATGTTTCCATAAAACATTTATGAAAAATAATAATCTTTATTCGATAAGAAAATGCGAAAGCCAAACATAACCATAAATGTTGTCTGCAAATCTCAGAATATCTCTGGCACATAAAAATACAAGGTCTGAAAACTTTTCAACAATAGAAAATAATAATAAATCCCAACTCTCGCAAGCTACTCCGATCCAGTCTTAGCTCCATACCGTATACCCCGTACAAGTACGATCATCGTAGGTGGAAACCACAACCATAACATTTCAGGGTGAGAAACCAGAATTATCATATCACACAATAAAACAATAATCATATTAACTACAATAATAACCAAATCATAAACATATATCATCACCACGTTAACATCACAACATTAACATCAACATATTAACATCACAACAATAACATCACAATATTAACATCACAACTCAATGGTCTACTTTCTCTACACTACCACAACACCTAATCGCCATAACCAATTCAATACGAGTCACACAACACCCTCTTTTCGTATCACACGACCAAATAGAACATCTTTCCCGCATTACCCAGATGAAGAGTCATTACTACTAAACCATCCTCTTCCCGCATCACACGGCCGAAAGAGTTATCACTACTGAATCATCATCTTCCCGCATCACACGGCCAAAGAGAATTTCTTTCCCGCATCACACGGCCGAAAGAGTCATCACCACTGAAACATCATCTTCCCGCATCACACGGCCGAAAGAGTCATCACCACTAAATCATCATCTTCCTGCATCACACGACCGAAGAGAATTTCTTTCCTGCATCACACGGCCGAAAGAGTCATCACCATTGAATCATCATCTTCCCGCATCACACAGCCCGAAGAGAATTTCTTTCCCGCATCACACGGCCGAAAGAGTCATCACCATTGAATCATCATCTTCCCGCATCACACGGCTGAAGAGAATTTCTTTCTCGCATCACACGACCGAAAGCGTCATCACCATCAACATCATCTTCCCGCATCACACGACCGAAGAGAAATTCTTTCTCGCGTCACACGACCAAAAGCGTCATCACTATCAACATCATCTTCCCGCATCACACGGCCGAGGATAATTTCTTTCTCGCAGCACACGATCGAAAGCGTCATCACTATCAACGTCATCTTCCCGCATCACACTCAATGCATATTCTTAATAACATACATTGGTCAACAATCACAATGAAAATAATACAATTCTTCTTACTAGCCTTTTTCTCTTTCAAAACAAGGTTTCAACGCTTTTATTCACGTAACCCTGCATGAGTTTGCACTAGTACAAAATGTGCTTTTAAACTCGCACAATAGACCTCGGTTTACACCAAACCGCTGTCTATTCAAACACGGTGGCAGTTTTGTAATTAACGAGACCTTATACGCCTCGGTTCAGACTAGACCGGTGCCATAAAGGCCTACCACTTCGGTTGTGAAAGCAACCGGTGCCTAATTAGTGGTTTCTGACACGGTTTCTGACGCGGTTAAGAGAAACCCGAGGTGGAAGGGGTATACTGCATCGGTTGGTAGGAAGGACCGAGGCGTATAAGCCTCTACTACCTCAGGCCCAATAAGGACCGAGGCATATAAGCCTCTTATTTCCCCAAATATTTTCCCCAAATTCAACGAAAACCTAGTCGCCTCCCTCGCTCTCGCCTCCCTCGCTCTCGCCTCCCTCCCCTCGGTGTCGCCCCCCTCGGTGTCGCCCCCCTCGCTGTCGCCCCCCTCGCTGTCGCCCCCCTCGCTGTCGCCCCCCCTCGCTGTCGCCCCCCCTCGCTGTCGCCCCCCCTCGCTGTCGCCCCCCCTCGCTGTCGCCCCCCCTCGCTCTCGCCCCCCTCGCTCTCGCCCCCCTCGCTCTCGCCCCCCCTCGCTGTCGCCCCCCCTCGCTCTCGCCCCCCCTCGCTCTCGCCCCCCCTCGCTCTCGCCCCCCTCGCTCTCGCCCCCCTCGCTCTCGCCCCCCTCGCTCTCGCCCCCCTCGCTCTCGCCCCCCTCGCTCTCGCCCCCCTCGCTCTCGCCCCCCTCGCTCTCGCCCCCCTCGCTCTCGCCCCCCTCGCTCTCGCCCCCCTCGCTCTCGCCCCCCTCGCTCTCGCCCCCCTCGCTCTCGCCCCCCTCGCTCTCGCCCCCCTCGCTCTCGCCCCCCTCGCTCTCGCCCCCCTCGCTCTCGCCCCCCTCGCTCTCGCCCCCCTCGCTCTCGCCCCCCTCGCTCTCGCCCCCCTCGCTCTCGCCCCCCTCGCTCTCGCCCCCCTCGGTCTCGCCTCAGATTAGGGTTTTTCTGATGTTGATGGTGGTGGTGCGAATCTAAGATTAGGGTCAGATTGGGGTCAAATTAGGGTCAGATTAGGGTTTTTCGAATCTGAGATTTTGTTTTACTTGCTTTCTTTAGGTAAATGTGTTAATTTGCCAGTGTTAATTTGCCTGAGGCACCAAAATTAAATTCCTATGTTAATTTGCCATCATTTTCAAAGCAGGCTAATGTGCTCAGATATGCAACCAGTTCATAACGAAAATCATAATGAAAAAAAAAATAAAAAAAAAGACCCTACTGCCTCGGTTCATCCTCCAACCGAGACAGTAGAAGGAGAAGAACAATCTCAGTTCTAATAACCGAGGCCGAATCATACCATTTTTTGTCTCGTTCCAGAATCGAGGCATAAAGTTTACCACTTTTTACCTCGTCTGAATATGCCTCGGTTCAGGAACCGGTGCCTATCAACAAAAATAACCGGTGCCATTTCCAATTACACCCTCGTCTCCACTTACGTAACACACAAACATATCTAGATGTATATGTATTTTTTTATACTATCACTCCCTCAAGTGGGCCCCACACCAATCTATCCACTTTTTAATACACTTTACGTAACCTTCTTCTTTTCTCTACCCAGAAACTAAACACACCTATTCATTGTCCATTCTTTGTACCACTAAATATTCGTGACACACTCACTGGTTCTCAGACCACCATACACAAGAGAGGTAACAACTATCTACATAATATTCATCAATCCACAAAACTGAAAGTCAACAGTGAGCATGAAAAACCAACATGCCTTATACGAAATAAGAACACTCATCCGCAAACCACGAAACATATATATATAATCTAAACAAACACCCAAACAACGTACAACGTCATCTCCTTAGCCCAAACCGAAACCCTACACCGAGGCACTAGGTGTATCTCACGCAACATATCCTTATATAAATCAGAACGCACAATTCTCATGATATATATACGAACGGAACAAAAACAATGCAAAAATAAAGACCCAGAATATCACCCAACACTATTCACACATGATAGTTCCTAGTCACTCCCCTTACCTCTTAGTCCAGCACGTTGCTAAGGCTTCTATGCATTCCAAATCCGCTCGAGAGAACTCCTCCACGTACAGATCTAGGATAGAGCAATGAATACCATGGTTGTCTTATCAACACTCGCGATTGTTGTGTAAGGGCAGAGGTTCTCTCATTCCTTTCCCTCACGCTCACCGGTCAAGTTCTGGTGTAGGAAGCCAGGACTTTCTCTCTCGAACACTGCTTTGATTTGAAACTAGAGGATATCTATTAGGGTTGTTTCCTAATTCTCCTGACTGCCGTGTCCTTTCTCATATTTTTAACCTAATATATCTCTCAACTAACCCTAATCTCCAACGGCCCACAATCTCTCTTTTCACTCTAAATTTTTTCTGTTATAATCCCCCTTTTTCTTCGAATAAACAACAAGAAATATACCTAACCGATCCTCTGGCTAGTGATGGTTTTTATTTTCTCCCTTCCTGCTCAACACGTAAATCATGCAGAATAATAAGGTCCAAGCGCCTTTCTCTCACCTAACTTACAAAGCTTGTAACGAGGCCAAAACTAATTCCTCACATCCATGTAAAAACAAAAGTAAAAGATCAAATCCTATTAGCTAATAAAGTCTTCCCGGGCCCAATTATCTATTTCCTTCTTTCTTTCTAAAGTTAAAACAAACAGTTCAAAAGGGAATTCACCCCCAAACATGTTGCGTGCAATGTAGATAATAAATACCAAGCTTCCACTTTCAAATAAAAATATAACCTTTCTTTAACTTATTTCGAAAATTAAATAAAAATAATTATTAATTAATTTTTCACACATTGCCTTAACTATTATCATAAAAAATCATACAATGATTAAACATTAATATTATAAAATATAAAATAAAAATAAGATATTTTTATTTTATCCACGTCTTACACAGTAGAGTGTTTTTTTATTTTATATTTTTGCTTTTTCGTTGACTTTTTGCCTCGGTTGTGGCCTTAACCGATGTCATTGCACTAGCGCAGTTAGGGAAAACGACAACGATTATTTTTGCCAATAGGTCACGGTTCTTGAACCGAGGCATATTCAAGCGAGGCAAAAACTAGTCTTTTTGCCTCGAGTCTGAACCGAGGCATAAAAGGGTAGGATTTTGCCTTGGTTTAGCCTTAACCAAAGCAGTAAACGTTTTATTTTTTTTTCGCATGACTTTATGCCTCGGTTCCCACTGAACCAAGCCAATATATCCCCCTCTACTGCCTTGGTTGTGGCCTTAATCGAGGTAGTAAAGTCCTCTTTTGTTTTTTTTTTCATCCGCCAGCCTTTCTGCTTTGGTTGTGACCTTAATCGAGGCCATAGGGGGCTTTTTTGCCTCGATTATGGTCTTAATCGAGACAAATTCCCCTGTTTTTTCTAAAATTAGGTCTGTTTCTGCTACATTCCCAACTACAAAAACAAACCTGCATATAATTTTATATCCAAAACAGTCCAGAATAATCCAAAAACGTATATTTTGAATGAAAATTATATTAAAATATAAATACATTCAATGTAATCATAAATCAACTTCTTAGAAGCATAAATCAATTCAATGCAATCATAAATCAACTTTGAAGCATAAATCAATTCAATGCAATCATAAATCAACTTTGAAGCATAAATCAATGCAATGTACAAAGTTAAACTAATAATAATGTACAAAAGCATAAAACAACTTAGAAATCTAAACTTAGAACTTACTATATCCTAATATCTACTACATACTATTATATAATTGAATTACATATTTAGCCAGTGTTTTCCTCTTGAGTTGAAGTGACTTCTCTGGAATTGGAGCAGTCTTATTGAATCTTTGAATAAAACACAATGATTTCAATTAGTGTATATGAAATCTAAACTATAGAGAAAATAAAATTCAAACCTAAATATTACCGTTTGTCATCCACTGGTGTAATGTGCACGAATAATAGTCATCATCCAAAACATGACATAGTAACAACATTCATATGACCCCGTTTGTCTATTAGACTACAATATATCATCATAATTATAAAATGTTAATTAACATCATTGGAATGGAACCAAATGTAACAAAGTATGGACTAAAATACCAAACCTTAAGGGCAACTCATGCAACCTTTTTAGCTGTAGCAGTAGATCTCCCAGATAACATCATATGTGTTGCAAGGGAACTATTAAAAAAAATTGCTTTAGCATACATTTATATAACAAAGAAAGTTGAAACATTGATGTTCTTACCAATCTATTACATGTCTAAGAGGGCTGGGAGGAGACTTGTGCAATGAACAAAACCAGACAGTAGTATTCTCCGGTATGGAGATCACAAGTAGCTGCCAATGACACCTGAAATTAGTAATAACTTAATTGTCATATACCAAAATTAATAAATGAAACTTTAAAGTTAACAAACTTCACTTTGTTACCAATGAAGAGTATTGGTAAATTTGAAGATAAATAATTTTGATGATGCTGAAAGATGTACATTGTTATAGTTGTTTTAAAAGCAATTTGTAGATAATAAATGTATTAGGAAAAGCCTTAAACATGTAATACTTAGAAAAATTTGTATTTCTAGAACTGCTACGCATTTAATCGATTATTAGAAGCTATAATCGATTATCCTGAGCCCTTCTGAAAAACCTCGTTACTATGGAATAATCGATTATTACTCCAAATAATCGATTATCACAGTTCTGATGAGAACTGCCAAACTCTCTGGAATAATCGATTATTCCTCAGGATAATCGATTATCACTTTTTTGAAAACCCTGTAACGGACTCGAATAATCGATTAGCACTAACAATAATCGATTATTTGCGACAGTTATAATTCATCTTTGCGAACTTAGACCAGTGGGCTATATAGGTGAGTTCCAAAACTCTTAGAAAGACTACTAAGCTTGTGAGAATACAGTGTGATCTGAGGAAGTTCCATAAGCTAGTTCATTGCACTGTCAAGTCTCGTGAAAAGGAGAAGCTCTCGCTTTGTGGGTCAAAGGTCAGAGCGATTCTCTTCGAGTTGGCAACGCTACTGTTCTTCTGGTTCGTTGGTCGAAGGAAGAACTGTTCTGCACTGTTCTGGAGTCGAAGGAAAGTGTAGATTGCTTGCTTCCATTTCGTTGGTCGAACGTTTTATAGTTCTGTTTTTTATTCACTCTCAATTGTATTTTGTTGAAACTGATTTTAGTGAAATCGTTATCACTTTTTATAGTGATTAACAACTGGACGTAGATTCTTTTGAATCGAACCAGGATAAAAATCCAGTGTGTCAACTTTTCTATTCCTTACACTCGTTACTGTTTTACGCACATCAAGTGTTTGTTAAATTTTCTCTAAGAAAATTGATTTTCTAAAACGGACCATCATAACTTGATTTGTGACCGTAACACGCTTTCCGAGTATTTTATTCCGTTGTGCGACTCTATAATGGTACCGATTGTTCTGACACACTTACCCAAGTATATAAGGGAGAAAATATATCTCCTTCCCTATTCCAAAGCAGGTATTGATGTATGTTTGGATATCATCAAATTTATTTCTTTCATGAGTCACAGAGGAGTCAATGAACCTATATACATTGTTGAACCCCTTCTTGTTACTAACATCAAACATATGCCTAAAATGAAGAAATAATCTGTATAAGTAACTTAATAAAAAAGAATTACATAAAAAAAGTCTCATAAACATATATCACACACAGCTGAATGAGTGTAATATTAATTTCTTCTCTCCCCGACGCAAGCTCCCTAACATCTTGCTAATGCAAGTATAATGGGATCTGAGCTTCTCTTCCAAATGTAGTAGAATCCCAATGTACAGTCAACGATGCATTTGAAATGATTTCAGAAAAGCTCATCTAACGCACCAAGAGGGTTGTCCTCAGATAAATGAGTCTTCTTCGATGTAGGTCTTCCTTCTTGACCTATCTGCTGTTACAAGAAAAAATGGTTATGTTATGACGTCAATTAGAAGTATATATTAAAATTGAGAAGTATATAGTACGAGTGTTTACCGGGGGATCAGATACATCACCAACCAAATGTCTAGGCCAAGGGACGAAGGACTTAAATGTCTCTTCTATAGTGAAGAACTCATATGTAGGCACAGGAAGAATGACATTTGGTACGACAACTTCATCCATCGTGACCCTGACCTCATCTTCTAGTAGTTGTACACCATGCACTACAGTGGCTATCTCATAGACTGTGCCACGAGCCACTAGCATGGTCCTGGTATTAGAGAGAATATATAACTGACATGGACGAGTGTCATCCATGTCATCCCCTGGGGCACCAGCAGCTGAGTAACTTCCTTTACCCGCTTCTACCTGTTAAATTAAATGTTAGGTTATACAAAAAGTAAATTAATAAACAAAAATGATTAAGTTTACCTGTAGGGGGCACAACATGTTCCGCTACAGGAGATGGCGGAGGACGATTGCCATAATCCTCATAACGCTATTGGGACCGACGCGCAATCATTTCAGCAACTTCATCATACAACTCGACCTGAATCTTCTTTGTGATCTCCTACTTCATATCTTTTCTTATTTCCTCCTTCATCTTTTCATATGAATATGGATGCGAGGAAGACCCAAAACTGTCGTATGTCTATGCCAGTCCCAGTAGTCGCACCCTTCCTGGGTGCTCAGGTCGTCCAATAGTTGTGATAAGAATATCCTGATGACCTTCTTGTGTGAATTGACCTTGGAAGCTCTGCTTAACCAAGGAGTCCTGTACAATAACAAAACTTCAAAATAATTTGGAAGATCTATGTAATATATATAACAAAAATGTTGTAAAAATATGAGAAATGACATCTTACAATTCTTTCAGATATATCTCTAGTAGAGTCGGAAGTGTAGGAGCCCGATGGTTTTACTAACTTCCACTTCTCGTGCTGACATGGTGGTGAAGGAGGAGGAGGAGAGTCACCACCCTTAGAAAGTGGAAGTCTATTATCCGACTTCTGCTTGATTATTTTCTCCTCAAGCTTCCTATATCCACCACGAGACAATAGGTGTGGTTTTTTATTTTGAGCACTTATTCCTTGTGCTTTTGACCTTTTTTCCTGTGACAAAATGAAACAATTGTCATAAAAAAGAATTATGAATGATGAATTGAATGATTTTACCTACACTTACCTGCCATGTCTCGAATGAACGAAGCTCTACAAACCGACGCCATGTTTCTTAGTCAATTGCTGAATATTTGGAACATGGAGTTTCATTACGTTTTGGTCCAAATATATATCTAGACGTCAATTTTTTCTTAAACCCTCGAAATGTTTCTCCAATTACAGATAAACACCTATTCCTTAAGCTTTCTACATTTGGCATATCAAATATCATTTGCAACAAAGAAAGTAATAAACTTATATCAATACAAATTTATCAATATAATGAATCTAGAATTTGGAGCACTATTGTTTAACTTACCAATAGATTTTGCCAGATGAGATTCTGATCAGCCTCAAATACATGGTCAAAGGATGGAAGAAGTATAGAGATATGATCACGTCCTAGTACTCTAAGGTAAGACCTAAATACATTTGCATTTGGGCTAGATGCAACTCCAATGACCACGTCAATAATGACAGGTGTCGTCTCACCTGTATTTCTTCTAAATATAAGCTGTCGTAACTCGTCGCTCCTCTCGTCTGTTTAGAAGTGGTGGGGTCTTCATCCCTTGACGAATAAGGTGACTCAGCCACATATTTGTCACAATAAATAAGATGAAAGATTAATAAAACACTTATAAAATAACATATATTATTTAACAAAAGCCATAAATATTTACACAAACATGAAATTCATACATAATCATATGGATTGGTCATATGTATATTCCCTCATTGTGATCTTCCCGAATTGCTTGTATATCATCAATTAAAGGGTCGTCATCCAAATTTATTGTCTTTTTAAAGGAATGGTTGTCAGCAATATGAAGATTACTTAGATTCTATTATTTATCTTCAATTTGTCTTTTTCCTTGAAGAGCAACATACCAATGGTCAAACGCAGGATCTTTGTACAGAATGTGCAATTATTAATTTCGTAGCCTGTATAACATACAACATCAAACTTCAAACCATTTTCTAGCCACAACAAAGTCTCAGAAGACTGTGATTCTTTCAAAACATCATATTTGAACCATAACAAGAATGTTTTGTTATGCTCCATCAACTGCCATTTCTCTCATTGTCTTGGACACTTGTCCTTTACAATGACTTTGTGTACTTCTAAAAATGGGATCACTTTCATTTGTGTTGTTTAATATGTACAGATATGCTTGCATCAATTCTTCACGACTTTTCGTCACCACATTCACACCTTAGATGCTTTTACTTGTAGAATATTTATTCAACCATGATGTCCGAGGGACTCCTATCAGATTTTCTTTAGTCATATATATAATCAAACTCGATACTTTCTTCAACAATATATCTTTCAACCATTGAACCTTCTGGACGATATTGATTTTTGACGCACCCTTTCAAAATCTTCATATAACGCTCAATAGGGTAAATCCATCTTAAGTATACTAGTCCACAGAACTTTATTTCCCTGACCAAAGGAACAAGTAAATGCACCATGATGTCGAAAAAGGATGGAGGGAAAAACATTTCTAGCTGACACAAGATGATGATAATTTCGCTTTGAAGTTCATCTAACTTTGTAGGATCGATGAATTTACTACAAATTGATGAGAAAAATGAGCACAATCGAGTTATGGTCTGCCTAAATTTTTTCGGAAAAATTCCACAAATTGCCACCGGTAACAATTGTTGCATTAAGACGTGTCAATCGTGAGACTTAAGTCCAAGAAGCTTTAAGTCCTGCATTGACACTAAGCTCTTGCTATTTGAAGAGTATCCTTGTGGTACCTTGATACTCTTTAAACAAAGACAAAAACTTATCTTCTCTTGTCTGGACATTGTGTAACATGCAAGGGGCAAATAAGTACGTTTACCAATCTCTCTTGGTGCCAACTCTTCTCGAATCTTCATGCCAACCAAATTGAAACGCGCATTCACTCCATCTTTTGTTTTTCCCTGCATATTTAGTAGTGTACCAATCAAGCTATCACAAACATTATTCTCTACATGCATGACATTTATGCAATGTCTAACATCTAACTTTGACCAATATGGAAGATCAAAGAATATTGATTTCTTCTTCCAAGGGGTCGTTACAGAAGACTTCTTGGACGTTTTCCAAAATACATGATGTACTCTATTAAATTTTTCAAGAACTTCAAGTGCAGTAACTGGAATGGCTACATTGTCTTTCTCTTGTTCTCCATTGAATGCTTTCTTTAACCTTCGACATTAATGATTAGATTGTAAAAATCGCCAATGACGCATATACACTGTCTTCCTTCCATGTTTGAATTATGAGTTGCAGTGTTTTCTTCACATATAGGACAGACTTTATGACCCTTCACACTGTATCCTGACAAATTACCGTAAGTTGGGAAGTCATTAATGGTGCAAAATAACATATCATGCATCATGAAAGTTTCTAAAGCAAATGCATTAAATATTTCAACCTCATCAACCCACAACAACTTCAAGTCATCAACTAGTGGCCTGTGATAAACATCTATGTCATTTCCAGGCTGCTTTGGACCAGATATCAACATTTAAAACATCATGTACTTTCTTTTCATGCACAATACAGGATATAATTGTAAATTATCAGTATAACAGGCCAACAGCTGTGATTGGTACTTAAATTACTAAATGGGTTCATTCCATCAGTAGCTAAGCCAAACCTAAGATTTGTACACTCTTGACCAAATTGGGGGAATTCTTGATCAATATTTTTCCATTGCTTTGAATCAGCTGGATCAATATTCTCTCATCTGCATGTCATCTTAGGTTTTTAGCGTCTTTCGGATTCGTGAACAAACGCTTAAGTTTGGCCGCGAGTGGAAGGTACCAAACTACTTTCAAAGCAGAACTATTCTTTTCTGTGTGACCACTACCTTCACCGTTGTTTTTTGCCTTGTATCATGATAACCCACATTTTGGACACTTTGTCAAAACATCATACTCATTCATATACAATATGCAGTCATTCGGACATGCATGTATCAGTTTATACTTTATACCCATCGAACAAAGAATTTATTTTGCATCATAATTACGAGTGGGTAATGTATTTCCATCTGATAGTAATTCATTCAACAACGACAACAATTTTGTAAAACTCTTATCAGCCATCCATTGCTCGCCTTTAAATTCATGACCCTTAACACCGCTGACAACCGTGTGAACTTAGTTGAACCGACATACACAAGAGTCTTCGCATCAGTGGACATCGTTTCATACACATGCGCTTGGGCAAAAGCTTTTGCGCCAACATTGCTGATCATGTCCTTTAAGTTTTCTTCTTCCGGTCGATCTTCCATATCCATGGTGGAATCATATACATTTTTAGTTGGAGAGATAGGTGGAAAGTTTGTTGCCTCGTCGTGCCATATCCATGTTGCATAACTTCGTATGAAACCATCACAGATAAGATGTTCCCTAATATCGATTGCATTCAACTTCCTCCCATTCAAACAGTTGACACAAGGACATCTAAACTTGACTTCATCATCACCACTTATACTCGCATTACGTTGTGCAAACTGTATAAATTCTTCTAGCCCTCTCTCGTGCTTAGTGCTGATGTGTGGTAGATTAATCCACCCTCGATCCGTATGCATATTTACTGAAATTATTTACATAATTTCAATAATCTTGAATGATCACTTTGATCATTGTTGTATTCAAGGTTTGACCCTATCCCATTCAAGAAGATTTACTTTTTTTAGTTTATTAAACATATAAATTTTAAACAACGTATCTAAAATTTCACGAAATTTTACCAGCAGTTCGCATTGGTGTTCAGGTTACATGAAATGAAACTGATTATAAATCACAATCAAATATGCACCCGAAGATCAATACAAAACACAACTGCAAATTTTCATGAAACTTAAGACTTTCTATATTAAAATTTATATGTATTGATAAACTATGAAAAAGGTATTACTCTTCTTAAACTGTGCAATCGAACAATTCAAGATTCAATACTTGTAAATTATTATTACCATCTCCCCTCTATTCATTTGTAAAACGTACATTTGTTCAAAAAAATCTGGAGATAATAAATAATTTTTGTATTGAATCTCAAACGGGAAACTAAGACTAATTTACAACACCAATATATATTCAAGCAAAAAGAAATTACATATGCAACATGCAATATATTCAAGCAAACAATATATTCAAGCAAATAATTACATAGGCAACATATACCATATGTTGAAGCAAACAATATATTCAAGCAAACAAATAATTACCTGGGAGCGTGAAAGTCAATCAATAATGGAGAATGTGAGCGTTTTAGAAGCTATAAAATCTCACAAAAATACAATATCTGGAAAAAACATAAACAAATTAATGAATGACATTAAAACTGATTCTAGAATATGTTTGTAATACTAAAATGCATCACACATGTTCCTTTGTTGGTTTAATAATAACAACAACTACAATTATACTAAGTTCATTATTTTGGCTTCATTCCAACACCTAACTTAATTCTCCTAGTCAATGACCAAACATAACACAATTCCAAATTTAACTTCCATGACATAAAACTTATTCATTCTCGTTTTAAATGTTCTTTGGAGTTCAAACTTCTAATAATTATATCAATCATGATATATTTTACTTCATACTCCAACAATAAAACATAATTACCACTTTCATTTACAGTGAAATATTAACATAGAAACCTCAACTTATCTCTAACCAACCCAAACACCAATTTTCAAACAAACACGTAATCAATCCACCTAACTAATTCTCAATCATACAAACACATAAAATTCTTCAGATTATAACAAAATGACACAAAATCAAGATGAATACCAATCAGAATTACCAATTTCGCAGCAGGGAGCGGCGACAGCGGGGATAGACTGCGGCGGTAATGTGTGGAGGCAGTAGGGAGCGCAGCAGCAATGAGGAGGGAGCGCGATTGTAATAGTGTGAAGGCATCACGCTGGCGACGGTGCGGAGGGAGCGTGGTGGCGAGGCAGCGACGTAATTGCGGGAGAAGATCGGCGACGAGGCAACGCGAGGAGACCGGCGATGAGGTAGTGCAAGGCAATGCGAGGCTTCTTCTTGCTCGAGAACACCGACGACGTGGTGGCGACGGAGACGACACTGATTCGAGGGGTTGGAGAACAATAATAAGAGGGAGAGTTTGCGCAAGAAGAAGAGGAACAATGATGAAAGGTTACTTTTGAATATAACAAGTTATAGTGCCTCGGTTCCAAACTTAACCGAGGTCATATAGCCATACTACCTCGGTTATTAAGGTTAACCGATGCCGAAACTATCTGAAAATAATTAAAAATGAAAAATATAATGCAATTTTGAAAATATATTGACTCGGTTGGGGCCTAACCAATGTGATAAAGCCATATTGACTCGATTCTTTGAAAGTCGATGAAATAGCATGCACCAGAGCGTCCCTGCAATTGGAATGTCAATCTGAGAAGTTTCGGATTTGTAAAGGAGCAGAGTGTACGTGTCAAAGTTTACACCTCGGTTCTGATTTTGTAACCAAGGCAATATATGATTTTCGTAATGTTTGTCAGCGTATCTCAAAGGTAGCAGGGTGATTTGGCAATAATTTATGCCTCGGTTTCTTATGTAACCGAGGTAGTAAACCTTTTGCGCTTTGGTTCTTTTTGAACCGAGGCATAAAACTTCCCTAAAACTACGAAAATGACACTGTGCTATTATATGCTTCAGTTTCAGTAAAGTCGAGGTGTATATAGCGCATTAAAGAAGAATTTTTTTAATAGTGTGTCTTTGTCTATCTATCCCCTAACATGGACGCTCCTTCCTTTCTAGACTTCACCGTCTTGGTCTCTTCTCCTACTTCTCACTCTTAATGCTAGGGTGGTAGGTCTTGCGTTCGGCTGCCTGTGAACTGCTCACCAAACATGTTTCTTATGTTAGAAAAGTTCTCCATCGAGTTTAATGGTAAGGAGTTAAGCCACTCCAAGGCTTCTCCCACTAGGGACAAGGAGAAAGTTCTACAACATATGGCATTATTGGTCGTATAGAATGCCATCTGATTAAGGAACATTTTGAGATGTTCCTCCAGATCAGTCGACCCGTCATACATATTGAAGTTGGGTGGAACGAACTTGTTAAAAAAGGAGTGCTTAGTTTCTCACACCAAGAGGGGGGTGAATTGGTGATGCAAAAAAATGTTTGCTTTCAAAATCTTTTTCGCAAAGTAGGATGTCTTTGGACTTTTCTTGAAATGCAAGTAAATTTGTATGTAATGAAACAATACGCTTAATCGAATGCAATAACAGGTTAATCGACTATATGCATAGATAGGGAAGAGAGAATTCAAACACTGCTTTTTATACTAGTTTGGCCAAGCCTACATCCAATGTCCTTCCAATGAACCTGAGTTGGAAGTCAATGCACTATAAAGATTTGAGTTTTTACACCAAGGTTTTTACAGTGACGTCACGTCAAAATGTAAAACACCTCTCTAACTCACTAATATAAATATAGGCAGTACAACAAACAAGACACATAGCAAGAACACCCTCTTCTGCTGTCAAACCCTTTGAGACACTCTTAAAGTCAAGAACACAATTCTTCTTCCTGTAATCACCATAGGGAATACCAGCCAATCTTCATGATTACAGAGTTCCTAATCAAGCAAAATACACCTCGTTGTGCAAAGAGATCAGACGTTCAAAACACAGTAAACCTTGCTGCACAAGAAACCTTCAAGACTCTAAATCACCACGGTAGATCTTCAGTTCTTGGAGCTTTTCTTTCCTCGGTAAGATATTATAGCGTTTTCTGAAAGATATGAAAATGTAAAAGATTAAAACTTCTTACAAAAATCAAGTCAGGCGTCAATATATAGTTTTTCACAAAACAGACGCGTTTTAATTGATTTGACTATTAATGTAGTCGAATACATTTGACATTTGTAACATAATAATAGCAATCAAATGCATTAATTAAATGCGCATTTAATATAATCGATTCATAATAAAGGCTTGGTCAACATATTTAAAAATATGACTGTTGTGATAGTTATGTCAAGCATTTAAACAATTTTCAAATCAATAACAAACTTAGTCGAATACAAGTTGCATGCAATCGATTAAGTAGAAACACTTAACACATTTTTGCAAAATTTTCTTCTCAAAATATCTCACAACACACTTGAAAGGAATTTGTGCAAACCCACGAGTTTTAATCGATTTGAACAATAATGTAATCGACTTAAAATTGTTGTTTTGCCATACTTTAAAGTTCAACCATAGTGCTTGTTGTTTTTCATTTCCGAAAACATATGTTATGCATCCACAGATAAAATCATATATCAATCACAATGTTATGCATTGATCAACATAATATGTTCATAGATATGCTTTTACAGATATAACAAAGTCAGCATAAGCATATGACATGTATAACACAATACACACGTGTTATTATTAATTATGTGTTGTCAACATCAAAAACACAACTATCACTAAGATTGTGGGTTCAGCTAAACCAGTGCTCCCCCTATCAACAATCTCAACATAACTGCTCAGAGATGTGAGCCTCCATGATGGCCAATACAAACTGTAGCATCCCAACGTTGTGCTCCATTTTCACCAGATGACGATCCTTGCTGGTCGTGATACTCTCTTCCTGTATGATTGTGTTGCATTGTCCTTAATCTTGGTACTAGTGACCTGGTCCGGTTTGGCTAGCCCAGAATGTTGTGTCGTCAACTCTATGCGGACGATCATGTCCTCCTCTTCATTAGCTTTCTCCCTAGCAGCATTTTCTGCCCTTAGGGCGGCCAATTCTTCTGAGCTCATGTTTCTCGTGGTCACCGTTGGGTATACTTCTGGATTCTTCGACCCCACGGTGGGCACCAAAATATTTCAGGTGTAAGGTCGAAGATCTCCACAAAATACTCCTTCTATCTTTCTCCGAATTAACTTAGGTTATGTTGAACACTCTTAGTCAAATTTCTTCCTTACCCGAGCTCCAAATCGTCCGTGTTGTACCTGTCAAAGACATTCTTACACTCAAGTTAGAGATTAATCCAATCAACAGTCACAGTAAAATCTCAAATTTGTAATAAATGCAATCACCTACCGTCTTACATTTGACCTGCATTTATAGTTGTTGAGTTGGACTTATGATTAGCAAAATTATAATCACGATCCATAATCTTAATAAACAAAACTTATTGGCAAACCTGATTAAGACTATTCTTAAGGTTGCTTAAGACTATGATCGATCGTCCATTAAGATTAAGAAAGATACCTTATGGTCATGCAATACACACTAGTAGGATAACGAGAAAAGGCACCGGTTAGATTTGGTCATAGGCATCGGTTTTACAACCGATGCATATCTGAGCGAGGTAAAAAAGCCACACTTTATAACTCGGTTACGGACCGAAATAAAACGTGATAAAAATATGCCTCGGTTATGTAATAACCGAGGCAGTAGAGGGTTTTTTTTTTCAGATTTAGAACTCAATTCATCATGGCAAACAGAACTTCCCAGCTAAAGAATCTAAAACAATCAAAAGAAAACCATATATGAATCAAACAAGAAACAACACACAATATTACAACAATGTTAAACCATTGATTGAACAATCTAAAACAATCAAAAGAAAATCATACAGGAATCAAGAAAGAAATAAGACACAATATTACAATAATGTTAAACCATTGATTGAACAGAGTTTGACAAGAATCAACTAAAACTAATGAGAAGAAACTCATAAGCAGAAACAACTAAAACCAGAGAACCGTCAGAGCAGTTGCAAACGCTACTATCTAGGATGGCGACGACATTCGAATGGGTGAGAGGGTGGCAGCGACTTGCGGTGAGGGGTTTGACCACAAGTGCCGCGGTGGAGACGATGGAGGGCTCGCCGATCTGGAGTTGTGGATCTGGAGCGGCGAATCTAGATCTGGAGCGGTGGATCTCGCCGATCTGAAGATCTGCATCTGGAGCAGCAGATCTGCATCTGGAGCGGCGGATCTGAATCTGGAGCGGCTTGGCCCTTTTCTATTTTCGGCAGAGGTAGCAGTGCGGAAGCAGCAACGGGGGATCTGGATCTGGAGCGTTTTGGCCCTTTTCTATTTCCGGCGGAGGCAGTAGGGCGGAAGCAGCAACGGCAGATCTGGAGCGGCTTGGCCCTTTTCTATTTTCGGCGGAGGCAGTAGTACGGAAGCAGCAATGGCGGAGGTAGCAGTACGGAAGCAGCAACGGCGGAGGCAACAACGGTGGAGGCTACAACGATGGCGAAAGAGTGGAGTCGTTGGTGGAAGCACCACAGACAGCAGCGGCGAGGCAGGTCACCAATGGGCCGAGCACTGGCACGCGGAGAGCAGGAGGAAGGAGAAAGGAGAAGTAACGCGCAGAGGAAAATAGGAGAGTAAAGGAAGGAGAAGCGCGGATTAGGTTAAGTCTGAATAAAGTGTAGAGGTATAGGCATCGGTTGCCTAGTCATCCGAGACAATAGGGCCTTTTTTTTAACTGGGTAGTGGTATATGCCTCGTTTCTTGAATTAACCGGTGCCATATCATTATTCTACCCCCGCTTTTAGATTAACCGATGTATATAACTTTATACTAGTATATTGTAATACATTATGTTACAAGCACAAGCTCTGGGACAGGCGGTCCATGTTGATGAGGTCTTTCCACAGACTCATGTTTGAAAGGACACTAATGAATTCGTTGATGAAAGATCTCGGAGGACTCATGTAAGCAAATAACTATTACTATTACTAATTTTTAATTTATGTTATTCTGTCATTCCCTAACATTGCTTTTAATGTTTGAACAGGAAGAATTTTCTACGAGACTTTCACAGGGTAGATCTGAACATGGGTCATCTCCTAAATCGGATGATGCGAGTAATGAAGAAGACGACATCCGTACGACACAGTGCTGGGTCGACATCGTTGGTGGGAAGAAAAAGGGACGAGTGTATGGTGTAGGACAACTTACTGCAAACTATACAACATCGAGAGGAGGTACTCTAAAGCAACAACCTTTTTCTTCCACCACTACTGCTGACGAGGCCGTTGTCCGCCTCACGCAGGCACTAGAGCAACGTGACCAGGAAATCACTGATTTTAGAGCAGAGTTTAAAAACTTTAAGGCCCTGATCATGAGAGTGTTGCCTGAAACTTCACATGATCAATTCAATATACCTCTGATCCAGCCACGACCCTCCCCGTCACCCGCTGTCCCTCAGCAGCCCACATCAATCCAACCCTCATCAGTCCACCCGACATCAGTCCAACCCACAGGATGATGAAGATCATTCTGATGATAACTATGTACATTATTAGTTTATTTTGTTATTAGTTGTTATAGAAACATTTGGATATTAGAACATTTGGAGTTTCGATCATTTGGATGTTAGATCAATTGGATGATTTGGATGTTAGAACATCATTATGTTACATTGTTTTATGTTTTATTTATAAATACATGTTCTATGGATGATTGGATAATTCAGATGTTATATTGTCATTCTGATCAATGATTGCATCATTGAGATGCACATTATGCAGGTCTGTATGTTGTTGGAAAATGTTATGCAGGTCTGTTTGTGTTTGAACAATTTATACAGGTTTGTTTGGTTTCATAAGAAATATAATTGTGCCTTGGATCTGCCTCGAACTTACCGAAGGCTTATGCCCTTCGGTAACTACCCACGTTAGGTAATTACCGAAGGCTTCTGCCCTTCGGTAATTAACGAGGGCTTCCGCCCTTCGGTAATTACCGAAGGCTTGTGCCTTTCAGTAATTACCGAAGGCATGCATCCTTCGCTAATTACCGAAGGCTTATTTACCGAAGGGCGGAAGCCCTCGGGAAATCTTATCGACAAGTGATTTACCGAGGGTTCTTTGGCCGTTGATAAGTCGTCTGTAATTACCTTGTACCGACGGTTTCCGGTTGTTTCCGAGGGCTTCTGGCCTTCGGTAATGTCTTTCTTTTTTGTAGTGTTAGAATTATTATACTAATCCATGTTCAACTAATCAAACTGAATTAATGTATCATTACAATTTAGGAGTTAATTTATTATTACACTTTACTTTTTATATTCAATTATTATTGTTCACTTTTAGGAGTTAATTTCTTATTACAATTTACTATACATTTTTTATAACAAGATAAATTATCTTTATTTTTCTTATAAACCTTGTAGTTTTAACTATAATATTATGACTCTTTCAATAACTTGGTTTCTCATTATCTCTTTGATAGGTCATTTCATTGGATTTAACGTTAGCTATTAAACTATTCATCAATACAAGAATTGAAGATTCTCGGTTTGAGGTTTAGAGCCACCACTTTGATGATAAATGGCTAGTTGGTGGAGTTTAAAACATTGGTGGAGCAATTCTTGGATAGTTTTTCACCGATAGCCAATTGTATAAGTAGTTTAGTTTACTACTATGTAAAAGACAATCAGTTATTATTTGATAATTTGATACTATTTTTTGTTAATTTGGCAGTTGTGTTTGACATTTATCAAATATATAAAACTTCTAATTATTGGATGCAGAAATGGGATTATTTAATTTTTTTTATAAAGCCATAAAGTTATATATGGATTTTTCCGTATGTAACCCACATATGAATTCATATAAGTTATATACAGATAAATTCATATATAACTTATATACAGATATTATATACAAATTTTTTCATATATAACTTATCTACGGATATTATATAAAAATTTATCCGTATATATTTTATATACGGATAAATCTGTATAACTAATATATGAATATATTCGTATATAATTTAACTACGCCAGTTTTATATACACATTTTTACCCGTATGTAAGCCGTGTGTAACCAAGTGTTATATACGAATTTTAGATGTATGTAATTTATTTTTTTCTTGTAGTATATATATATATATATAATTATATATATATATATATATATATATATATATATATATATATATTATTTATGACACGCATAAACTCCATAGATATAGATAGAATTGGAGTAATGAAAGACAATAGTATACATTAAATTGCATAGAAAACACTAAAAAATAAAAAATAAATAACAGTTAGGTTAGAAATCGAAATTGGGAGGATTAGCATGTATATTTTTAAACGGATGTAAACATCCATGGACGAATATCGACATTCGTTTATCCTTCAATGGATGTTGATATCCGTGCACGGATGATGACAACCATTACCATTTAAAAATCAACGTATATTCACATCCGTTTAAATATCAGTGAAGGATAAAAGAGAAATGGGAAGTATGCACCGTGTGATGGGGGAGGGAGTAACTCCTAAAGTAAATTAGATATAGTCCAGATCCATTTTAACTTGCATCAACTAAATTTAAATTCTTAATACAATTTAATTTGTATTAAATCTATATTAGATTTACTTTGTCAATTAAACTAAATTTAGAAAAAATATTTAATATATTTGACTATTAAGTAAGATCGAGTTCATTTTATTTGGGTTCATGTTGATTTAGCTCCATCAAAAAGTCTGGACTGACTTGTTTTGAATTTTAACTCTGACCAACTCGTGTTCACTTTTGACATATGTTGATTCGATCCGACCTTTTAATTTTATTATCTTTCAAATATTGATTTATAATTCTTTAACTATTTTGTAAGGAAATATTTGATGGGTTATTTTTATATAAAGCTTTCGTTTAATCTAAAAATTCCAAGTTCGTGTGAGTTACCTTTCTTTTAACAAGTTTTGGGATACGTTCATTGATTGGAATAAAATTATTGCCCTAAAACTTTTCTCACGATTTGATTTATTCTACAAATACCAAATTTGTGTTCATACTATAAAACCGATAACAATTTCATTGTGGATGCCATGTAATTTGTAGTTTATTTTATGCATCACATAAATTAAGTTATTACTTTATGTAAATTGAATAGATATTGTAATTTAAAAAGAAAACATTAATCCACAATAAATTTTATCCGAATTTTTCTGTTTACCAGTTTTAATTATAATAGAGAAACATGTATTTAAATAATTAAATATTATTTAGGAGTTGGAGTGACATTTAGGGTGACGACTTGGAAAATTCTAAAGTAAACCCATCACATAAGTATGATATGTCAAATAATGAAAAGTATTAATGTATAATGACCCTAAAATTTAGATGACTACACAAAAGAAAAATACTGTGATTTGAGGAAATAGAACACTTATAAACTAAAATAATTCAAATATAATGTAAACATAGCGAAAATTAAAAATATACCATCCCGTGTTTAATTAATAATTTTGCATGCAAAATAAATGGTAAAAATAAAATAGAAAATGCCTAGAAAGGATCCAATATCTTCATATAACATAAGGTATACTAATATCACTTTTACATCATTGTTACAGTACAAATTATAGGTAACATTATTTAACTTTGTGTTAAAAATTTATTTATTTTTTGTTTAATGATTATTATTATTATTATTTTAAATAAATAATTCTCATATTTCTTTGTTTAATGAAAATTTAGAGTAAAAAAAAGAAAGATATGAATATAAAAAGACGAAGAGATGATAAAATGTATATCTTAAAAATAAATTAAATTTTATGAAATTAAGGCATGTGTTTCTTAAATTGCAATGCTGTTTTAGCAAAACGGTACAAAAGATTCAAATATCTAATTGAGGTTGTGAAGAGCGAAAAAGTAATTCAAATATGTAAATAAATATAATGGATATAAAACAAATTACATAAACGAGAGAATATGAAAATATGTCTAATAAAAAAATATTCAATCAAAACAAAATAAGAACAAAGTGAATTATGAGTATACATTTTTTTGTTATCTAATAAACTAAATGTGTTTTAGTAATTTAAAAAAAATGGTTAGAAGGACGAAGATAAAGCATACATGTTCTCATCTCCAATTCTCCTTGTCTAGTGTCACTACGAGAGTTCTGCACCTTACTATCTTCCATTACAAGAATTGTCTTCGCATTATGCGACTCCACACAAACTGCCTAAAGTGGAACCGCCAATGATAAGTAGTCGTTCTTAAGCCGACAAGGTTGACTATCGCCTCAAATCCCACATACTCAATACAGACACCCGGTCATATCGGACGGTCCAATATTTATTTGCTTTTTCATTGTGTAGAAAATAAAAAACATAAATATAAGAAGAAAGAACATAGTTATGTGTTTATTCTACAAAAACCAATTTTGTGTTCATACTATAGAACCGATAGCATTTCATTTGATAGCAATTTCATTCTGGATGCCGGTGTAATTTGTAGTTCATTTTATGCATCACATAAATTAAGTTATTACTTTATGTAAATTGAATAGATATTGTAATTTTAAAATAAAACATCAATCCACAATAAATTTTATCTGAATTTTTCTGTTTACCAGTTTTAATTCTAACAGTTAAACATGTATTTAACTAATTAAATATTATTTAGGAGTTGAAGTGACATCTAGGGTGAGGACTTGGAAAATTGTAAAGTAAACCCATCACATAAGTATGATATGATATGACAAACAAGGAAAAGTATTAGTGTATAAAGACCCTCGAATTTAGATGACTACACAAAAGAAAAATACTGTCTTTTGAACGGGAAATAGAATACTTATAAACTAAAATAATTCAAATATAATGTAAAAATAGTTAAAATTAAAAATAGTTATTGACTTAGACTTTCACAAGCATGGTCTTTTATTAATAGAGTTGAGAGAAACACTTAATTTGGTCCCTCAATGTATTATGGTATATTGAATAAGTAATGTCTCTCCTTTTTATCTATCTTACGGCTTTATAAACACTGTCACTGGTATAAAGTTATATACATCGGTTAATCTAAAAGCTGAGTAGAATAATGATATGGCACCGGTTAATTCAAGAAACGAGGCATATACCACTACCCAGTTCAAAAAAAAGGTCCTATTGTCTCGGATGACTAGGCAATCGATGCCTATACCTCTATACTATATTCAGACTTAACCTAATCCGCGCTTCTCCTTCCTTTACTCTCCTATTTTCCTCTGCGCGTTACTTCTCCTTTCTCCTTCCTCCTGCTCTGCGCGTTACCTCTACACTTGTAACATAATTTATAGTTACAAGTGTACATATGAAATATAAAATACAAAACTTATATATGAAAGAAACAGAAAAGTAATGAAAGTTTACCATACAAATGGCATGCTCATGAATCGTTATCGACCCACCAGTATGCAGGGTGTCACCCTTTTCAGAAGCTTTATTCCTCTGGGCTTTGGCACACTTATTGCGAAACTCTACTGAATTCCAATGAGCCAGTAAAGAGTTCCAAATTTGCTCGCCCAACCAGTAAGGGCGCTCTCCTGCATTGCGGGCATCCCTAAACATCTTTGACAGTAGATGAGATGCTTTCATGTGGAAATTTCTTTGTATCTATGTTTCATGTTCAGGTTTCCACTACACCTTCATCTGTAACATTAAACAGAACAAACATTGATTAATGAACATACTAAAAGAAAAATGACAATTAGTTTAATGGATTGTTCACCTGAAAATGCTCCCAGAATGGCTTTTTGTCGTCATCAGGTATTGCTCCCCAAGTGGGCCATGGACTTAAAAACTGTTGCTTAATTGAACGTGTGATGGCCTAGGAAGCAACCCTGGATGGAATAAACCTGCATAATAAAAGTCATTTGAATTAATGTAATCTTTAAACATCATAATGGTTAAACAAGGGATTAAAATCTTACCCTTTACCATACGGCTCAATCCATGGTCGATCATGGAGGCCGGGTCAAGACCTTCACCATCACCAGCTAAATCTGGATCAGCAGATGGTGTGAGAGTCTCAGAAGGCAGTATACAAGATGAGGAAGGTATAGAAGTAGGGTCAGGGGGAGGAGTTGGGGTAATAAGCATAGGGGGAGGAGTGGGGGATATAATCACAAGAGGAGGAATAGGGTTTGCTGTAGGAGTAGGAGAAAGGTGTGCTATATGGGTAGGATAAGGGTGTATTGCAGAGGTAGGAGTAGGGTCTACTGCAGGGGTAGGAGGTTGTATTGTAGGGGTAGGAGGAGGCCCCACAGATGATGGACTAGGGGCAGTAGTGGTAGGTAGTTTAGCAGGCACCCTAAGTACATACTTTGGTGCCTCTCGTTGCCTCTTTTTAGGCCTTGCTACCCCTTTCCTTTATTAGGACGTTCTGAACTTTGTCCTGTCATTACTGCATTGAAATGGTTACAAATAAAGCGAAACAATAGAAATGAATAAGGAATGAACAATAGAAATGAATAAGGAATGATCAATACAAATTAAAGTGAATGTAAATAATTGCATACACAGTCTTAAAATATGGTATTTTGGATAACTCTTGAAATGATAGTTCAATTTGCTACAATAGATGTCCAACATTCAATCGTCGTCATCATGATCTTCATCTTCTTTTTCTTCATCATCGTCATCATCATCATCATCTTCTTCTTCTTCTTCTTCTTCTTCATCATCATCATCATCATCATCATCATCACCATCTTCTTCTTCTTCTTCTTCTTCTTCTTCTTCTTGTTCTTCTTCTTGTTCTTCTTCCTCTTCTTCTTGTTATTTATCACCTTGTATTGCTGCTTCTAATTCATCTCCATCACCATCAGGGTTGACCAATGCGGTTATACGTTAAACTTCAATAATTTCTTGTGGTTGTGACATTTGGTCAAGCTGGTAGGCAACATCTTCCTCAACCTCATTTGAGTCAATGCGACCTCTAGGCTTGGTTTGTATTGCTACGACCCAACCACGCTTGTCAATATTGAGGAATGGTGGATATGGCACATAATAAACTTGTCTCACATTAGTTGGTAGAATGAAAGGATCAAACAGTCCATATCTTAATCTCTGGTTCAATTCGACAATATTAAAGCGTGGATCCACTATAGTACCAGCTCTAGAAGGATCAAACCATTCACAATAAAAAAGTACTACTCCGTTTGGAGAAGTAGTGATGTTGTACTCTAGCTCATATATTTTATGAATGATGCCGTAGAAGTCATCATAGGAACCTTCTATAAGGCCCTTGACGTACACACCACAATTTGTTGTTTTCTTTCCTTTAGACCACTCATGTGTATGGAATTTGTAACCATTGGGGAAGTAAGTGTGCCATTCTTTCACACTTGCTCAGCCACAAGAAATGAGCTGGTACAAATGATTTGTATTAGTGTATAACAATTGTACCATTGCAAATATAAGAGATGGGTGATGACATACTCAAGGTACGGATTAACTTCACTGCAATTGATTAAGATATGGACATGAGCAGAGTTGAATTCAGCATCAGTTAACCAATAAGTGAATTCTTTCCCTGCGTGGTGGCCTGATTATCGGAAAACTGATAATGCACCTTGACGTGGTTCAACTTGCCATTGCATTTCATTTCTGACATGAGTGGGGGACAACATGAACTTTTTGAAATAATGTGAACAAAAATACGTTGTCTCTCTGTGCAAGTAAGCTGCACAAATTGAGCCTTCTACTCTAGCGTTATTGTTAACTGAACGTTTGGATTATCCCATAAACCTTTCAAATGGATACATCCACATGTATTGCACAGGTCCCCCAAGCCAAGCTTCATATGCAAGATGAATTGGAATATGCATCATTGAATCAAAGAATGCAGGAGGGAATATTCTTTCTAATTTGCAGAGAATAATTGGGATATTTTCTTCCATCTTTCTAAGGGAATTTTCCTTTAGTGTCGTGCAACACAAATCTTTAAAGAAGTTACTAATTTTTATCAGTGGATTTAACACATGCATTGGCAAACAACTGAACGCAAGAGGGATGAAAGTCTCCATGAATACATGGCAATCATGACTCTTCAACCCTTGAATAGTACCGTTTTGAACATTGGCACATATGGACAAGTTAGAAGCATATCCATCTGCAATTCTAAGCTCCTTGATCCAACCACACACTATTCTTGCCTCGTCTTTTGACATGGTGTAATTTGCTTTTGGTTTAAATAATCGGTCGTTAACTTGCGCCTTCAACTCTAGGTCTTTTCGTGCACAATACAAAGGTAAATATTTTCTTGCTTTCTCATTATCTTTTGTCTTACCTATAACATTCATAACTGTGTTGAAGACATTGTCAAAGAACGTGTGATCCAGTCAACTTCGACGGGGGAAAATCCGTTTCAACTTGCCCTTTGCAAAATGCCTTTTTGTTTCTTCTAAAGGGGTGATCAATGGCCAAGAACCGTCGATGGCAGTCAAACCAACTACTTTTCCGACCATAACTCAATTGGAATGACTTTGTATGTTCCATGCAATGTGGACAAGCTAATCGATCATGCGTGCTCCAACTAGATAACATTTGTACGCTGGAAGTCATTAATAGTCCACATCAAGGTGTCCTCATTAGGAAATTTTGCTTCCTTGAAATGTCATACGTCCAAACACCATTCCATAACTTCTTCAAATCATCAATCAAAGGCTCCAAATAAACATCAATCAATGATTTGGGATCAAATGGACCTGGTATTATACACGATAAAAACATGTAAGGCTTTGTCATACACATCTCAGTGGTAGATTCTATGGGGTAACTATCACCGGCCAGCATGAATACGGTGATGCAGACGCCTGGGTAAACCCATCAGAGCATAGACCAAGTCTGACATTACGCAGTTCACTAGCAAAGGATGCATGTTTACATTGAAGTGCTTCCAAGCTTCACCATTAGAAGGATGACGCAAAAATCCTTTAGTTTTGTTACCATCATGTCATGTCATGTGTTATGATGTTTACATTGAAGTAAACATTCTTTGTAATCTTGGAATTATAGGCATGTAGAACATAGACTTTAAGGGAATTGGTTTTTTTTGCCTCTATCCAGCATACATCGTGTAATATCGAGGTGAGCCACAAAACTTGCATTCAACCAACAATGCATCATTTTTGCCACTGTCATTGTCATAGAATAACATACATCCATTAACACAACAATCAATCTTCTTGACTTCCAATTCCAACTTTGAAACACATTTTTTGGCTTGGTAATAATTCTTCGGCATAAAATTTTTGGTGGTGTCAAATCTAAGATCAATTTTGTATAGAAGTCCATGCTTGAATGGGAACGTTCCAATTAGATTTGTCAGCCATGAGTCTAATGCACACTGACAATTTTGACTCAGATGAACCTTCAAATACAAGTAGATTTGCCTTGTCAGTAAATTGTAAAACCTTTGAGTGTTTTCATTTGGAGACTCTTCATCATGACTATCGTTTGCTTCTTGTTCAGCATGGCGACGAAGAGCATTGTCGACCATCTGTTGCATATAGGCAAATTGATCTATCTCAACTGTATGTACAATAGTATTCGAATCTGATGCAAGCCGGTTTCCAGTTGTAGTGGAGGTCGAAGGAATTTCTTCACCATGAAATGTCCAAACCGTGTAATTAGGCATGAACCCTTTTTGGTAAAGGTGAAGTTTGACACTTCATCTTTCAAAATCCTTATACATTCGCACTTGATGCATGAACATCGAATCCCTCCATCAATAGCATAATATTGATATCGTCGGGCCATCTCCACAAACGCTTCAACTCCGATGACAAAAGATTCCTTCAAACCTCTCCTTCCACTATAACAACGGTCATACATCCATCCACAATGGTTGGGAAAATGGGCCATGTTCTATGACAAGCCAAACAAATAAAAACTTAGCTAAAACAACAACACTCCATGTGACATAAGTAATAAACCTATTACTACTCATGTCGAACATGGAAGCAATTTGAACACTATTGTCATAGGCATTCAATAAGGGCATGCAAAGAGAAGTCCTTAGTATTGAAATGCCTTTGACATCCTAAGTGGTTGTGAACTAAATTTAGGGGAGTCAATTTTTTGAGATTACTAAAGTTCTCTTTTATAGAGTACTTCCACATATTTTGTACATTGTAAGTGTTTAAGGTACTTTTACCCTTCTCATTCCATTGATCCGGACGGGGTTAGCCTGAGGAATGAGAGAGTTACTATGGGAAGAGGTCGAGCCCGGACGACTTCTTCTATATGTATGCTAATGTCTTTGCGCAACTCTGGGTTCGGGTTCCCTTTACCGAGTTTCAGATGGCCGTCCTTCGGGAAGCCAACGTAGCCCCGGCACAACTGCATCCTAACTCCTGGGCGGCTATGCAGGCATTTTGGCAATGTGTCTGGCAGTGGGTGTTACTCCGACAATCCCCGTCTTCTTCCACTATTTTGAGGTCTGTTCACCCCCTCAGGTTGGTTGGGTGTCTCTAACTTCCGTTCGGGATAGGACACTCTTCCGTCCGTACTCCGACTCGTTCAAAAATTGCAAACATCATTACTTCAAGATCATCATTGATGCCTCCGGCTGTCGTGAGTTCCATGACGATGCGGGGAATCCCTTGTTCCCTTTTTATTGGATAAGGGAACCCTGAAAATAAAGGAGTTCCCCGTGGGAGTGTTGAATCCGGCCGACTTAGAGGCCGTGCGCACCATCAACACCCTCCCCGTCGCATTTCCGCCCGTCACTTAGTTAATGCCTTCGTCATGAGGATTGTGAACGAAAGGCGTTCGGTATGGTATTATCATGTTGGATTCGTTTTTCTTTAGTATGTCGACCTTAACGTATCTGAGTTTGCTTGTTTCTTCCAAATCTCATGACTGCTCCTGCCCCCTGCCAATCGAACTTTATGGCCTCCAGGAAAGGAGCCGGGGCCAGCTCGTCGTCGGCCCGGAGAAGGTGAGGTTGACCGCTCTTCGCCCTCCTATTGTACGGCGGTCTTCCTCGACTAGCCGGATGCCTCTGATAACCGTTGTGGAACCACAATCGGCCCCTCTCGTCGAAGCGACTAGGGGACCCATTCTTGTAGGTCGGGCGCCTGTTGTGGAATTGTCCTAAGCCTTAGGGATGTGTTCGTGGATTCGTCCTCTAAGGCAACCACTGCTTCTGCCGCCCCCTTGTGAGGAAAAGGAAAGACTTTGCGGGCGAGGGTCATAAAGACAAGGAAGCTTCTTCGTCCCGGTCGGCATCGAAGAAAGCCCGCAAGGGGAAGGAGAAGGCCCCTTCGCACCACTACTAGGCGGAATATTTAGTCCAGCATTCAACATGAGTGACCGGATGAAATTCCACATGTGGTCTTCTTAGTGACCTCTGATCGAGCCGCTATTGAAGTGGAGCTGACCAATGCTATGTTGGAGATGTCCACTCGGGCGGCTTCCCTCGTTTGGTATCTAAGGGAGTTCGCTGATCACCGGGGTTTGGACGTCGTTCGTGTTAAACTCCTAGCAGAGAAGAACTTCGCCTCTCTCCGATCGGCCATGGATGAGATGATCTTGACCCATGACGACTATGACAAAAAGATCGAACAGTTGGAGGCCGACCTTTGAAAGGCCAAGAAGGAGTCGGCCAATGCGAATGACCGTCTGACCGGAACCCGGAACGACTATGAACGGCTCATGGAAGAGTGCAGCCAATTGAAGGTGAAGGTCTACCGTCAGAAGAACTCTGAGAATGGGCTTCTTTGGTCGAATCCAGTTCTGACCGATGATCTTGCTAGGGCGAAGGAGAAGATATCCGAACTGGAGGCGGGTATCGTCTTCGAGCATGAGGAGGGTTTCAACAAGGCCCTTCATCAGGCGTTTGTCCTCGCTAGTATTCAGGAACCCTTTGCCTTGGGCTTCGACATCGAGAAAATGTCTTCGATGGCGAGGAGCCAGAGATTGAAGGGCCTCCCGATGTCGTGGTATCTGATTAAGCAGTGGAGGTCGAGGACGTGGATGACGAGGCGGAGGATGGCGATAGTTGATTGCCTTTATTTTTTAGCTTTAGGGATTTTTTTTAGACTTTTTGATGTATTCGTGAGGCCATCCATCCAACATCTCGAATTGTCGAGATGTTGGCCAGGTCGTCCCTTTACCCACTCTAATGGTGATTTTGGTGCATTCCTTTGTTAATGAATACAATCTTTTTTATTCACCCGGTTGTTTGGATTTTATTTTTCCGGTTTGCTATTGATTTATTTTAATGTCTCGTTGATCGGCCAAGTTAACAGTTGTTCCCGGGGGAATTCTCCATTCATCAACTTGGTCTTTTTGGATGCTCGGACGATAGTGGTTCTTTGGAAAGAACTCTCCGTTCACTGTTCGGCCAAGTTGATAGTAGTTTCCAGGGGAACTCTCCGTTCATCAACTTGTTTTTCTTGAATGCTCGGACGATAGTGGTTCTTCGGAAAGAACTCTCCGTTCACCGTCCGGCCAAGTGGACAGTGGTTGCTGGGGGAACTTTGTTCATCAACTTGTTCTTTTTGGATGCTCGGACGACAGTGGTTCTTCGGAAATAACTCTCTGTTCACCGTCAGGCCAAGTTGACAGTGGTTCCCGGGGGAACTCCCCGTTCATCAACTTGGTCTTTTTGGATGGTTGGACGGCAGTGGTTCTTCGGAAAGAACTCTCCGTTTACCGTCCGGCCAAGTTGACAATGGTTCCTGGGGGAACTCTCCATTCATCAACTTGTTCTTTTTGGATGTGCTTTCCTCGTGCTTAGTAAGATTAGTCTTGGGAGGAGACGGACGTCCTGTCACTGTATTAATCGATGAAAATGAACATACAATTTCTAAGAATAATTCAACTGAAATAAAACTTTAAATGTGTGGCGTTCCAAGTGTTTGGAATCGATTGTCCGTCTGCATGTTGAAGTCTGTATGCTCCATTTCCCAGTGCTTCTATCACCCGGAAAGCCCCTTCACACTTTGCTGCCAATTTGCCGTGAGTGGTCACTCGGCGAGCCTCTCCAACCTTCCTCCATACTAAGTCACCTTCCTGAAGACTCCTCGGTCGAACTTTGGAGTTATACTTTTTTTCCACCATGCGTTTGCACGCTTCAGCTCTTAGTGTCGCCTGGTTCCTCCGTTCATCCAGAGAATCCAGCTACACTCGCAACTCTTGGTCGTTCAACTGTAGGTCCTCTACTTGATGCCGTAATGAGGGCTCCCCCAGTTCAACTGGTAACATGGCGTCAATGTCATACGTCAAGTTAAAAGGGGTCTCTTTGATCGTTCCATGGGGTGTGCATCGGTATGCCCATATACTTCTGGTAACTCATCGACCCAAGCTCCCTTCCTCTCCCCAATCTCCTCTTTAGCTCGACCACCACGGTTTTGTTCATGGCCTCTACCTGACCGTTCGTCTGTGGGTGCTCCACCGAACTGGTGACGTGCTTAATTCCCAAGTTTATGAAAATTCGACCAATTTTTTATCAATGAATTTTCGGCCGTTATCCGTGATGATTGTCCGAGTAAGACCAAATCGACATACCAACTTCCAACATAATTTTTGGACTTGGGATGCCGTTATGGTCGCTAAAGGTTCGGCCTCCACCCACTTTGTAAAATAGTCCACTACTACAAGGAGGAATTCTTCTGGGCCCGACCTTTGGGAAATGGTCCAACGATATCCATGCCCCATTGAGTGAACGGCCACGGCGACGTTATCGTATGTAAGGTATGGGGCGGCAGATGGGTGTTATTAGCGTGCGCTTGACAACTAAGGCACTTTTGGACGAACGTCTTTGTATCCACTTCCATGGTCGGCCAATAGTACCTCGCTCTCAGTACCCGGGCTTTCAAAGCTCGCCATCCGGTGTGGAAATCGTAGATTCCGTTGTGGAGTTCATCCATCACGTAGCGTGCTTCCTGTTTCCCCAGGCACTTGAGGAGGGGGTGGAGAACCCTCTTTTGTATAGGTCGTCCCCACAAGGAGGTAGCGGGCGATCCTCTTCGCTTCTGCCGGTTCGATGGGTCGTCCGTCGTCCTGTCGGGACATTAAGCCCCGGATCTCCGATCGCCAATCCCCTTCATCGTTCGACACCGCCAAGCATTCGATTGAGGGTTGCAGCAGTACTTGACGTACGACTATCATTAACTGCTCTTTTTCCTTTTCCGTGCTGAGCTTGGATACCATATTCGCCCGGGTATTATCTTCACGGGGGATGTGTTGAATGTCAACTTTGTCGGATGATTTCACCAGTTCTGTTGCTCAATGGAAGTACCGCATCAATTGTTCCTCTTTCACTTGGAAATTGTCGTTCATCTGGCCCACGACCAATTGGGAATTCGTCCAGCACACGACCTTGCGAGCTCCCATGTCCCTTGCCAATTCTAGGACGGCGACCAGGGCTTCGTATTCTGCCTGAATATTGGATACCTTGAACTTGAATATCAAAGAATGTTCTAATAGGAATCCGTTCGGGCCTTCCAGCACTACGCCCGCCCCACTTATCGATCTCCCGGAAGCTCCATCGACGTACAGGCTCCATTCATCTTGGACTGTGTGGGGTAACTTCGTCGCAAAATCAGCCAAGTGTTTGCCCTTGATCGATCCCCCTGGGTTCGTAGCGTAGGCCAAACTCCGATAGTTCCACCGCCCAAGCCACCATGCGCCCGCCAGATCTAGTTTCCTGAGCATTTTAGAAATTGGGAAATCGGTTCTGACAATCACCTGGTGACTTTGGAAGTGCGGTCGGAGCCTTTTGGATGCGTTTAACAAAGCCAATGCCACCTTTTCCACTTGCTGATAGCGAGTTTCGGCGTCCATAAGTGTGCGGCTGAAGAAGTATACGAGCCTTGATTGGGGCCACTCTTGTGTTAGCACAACGCTAATGGCCGACTCTGATACGCCCAAACAGATCTGCAGATCTTCTCCCGGCGTGGGGCGGTTCATCAGGTGGATTCAGCAGGATGGTCTTGACGTCCTGAAACGCCTGCTCACATTTGGTATCCCATACGGAGCCGGATCCCTTTCTCATCTTCCACAAGAAAGGTCTGACCCTTTCAGCAAGCCTTGGATGAATCGCGATAAGGCCGTGAGTAGAGATGGCAACAGGTCGGGTCGGGCACGTATAGTGCCTACCCGCAACCCGACCCGACAAAAAAAAATCCACCCGTTACCCGCACGGATACCCGCTTTAAAAATATCCGCGGGTATTTTAAAACCCGCGGATACCCGTGGATATCCGCGGATACCCACATATTTAAAAAAAATATTTTAATAAATTATTAAAATAATATTTAAATATAATTAAAAAATATATATAATATAATATAAATTAAATTAAATATAAATTTAAATTCAATTTTAATTAAATTTAATCTTGTAAAATATAAATTAATGTTAATTTTAATTAAATTTAACTTAATAAAATATAAATTAAATTTTTTTTTTGTCAGATAGTATAATACCCGCACCCGACCCGTTTATAAGCGAGTATTAAAATATCTGCTACCCGCGGGTTGTGGATAGTAAATATCCGCGGGTATCAACTATCCGTCGCGGATTTTATACGCAGATATCCACGAGCGCAGATTTTTTTGCCATCCTTAGCCGTGAGTCGGCCGATAAGTCCTTGAATCTCCTTAAGAGTGGTCGAGCTTTGCATTTGCAATACCGCTTCGCATTTGTCAGGGTTAGCTTTAATCCTCCGGGATGTAAGCATGAAACCTAGGAATTTTCCAATAGCCACTCCGAATGTGCATTTGGATGGGTTTAGCCGCATCCTGAAGTTCCTGACTTGGCGAAACACCTCCTCCAAATCCTTTACGTGACCCACGCCGTCCGTCGAGCGAACAACCATGTCGTCTACCTAGGCGTCCCATGCACCGGCCGATCTGTTCCCTGAAAGTCCTATCCATCAAGCGTTGATAGGTGGCTCCGGTGTTCTTGAAGCGGAAAGACATTACTTCATAATAGAAGTTCGCCCTCTCAATGATGAAGGTCGTCTTCTCCTGGTCTGGCCCGTACNATAAATTATAGTAACTATATTTCTAATAAACTAAAAATAATTGAACTACATATACTATATATAAACTGTATTGTTAACAGTTCAGTTATAAAAAACTGTAGTTATACCAATTAACTAATAACTAAATCCTTTCAAGATCATCAAGTCAGTTTTATAAAATTCCTTACTCTTCCGTCACTTTTACGGAAAATATTTTATTTTGAGTTTTAAACATTGTTTTTTTGTTTTTGTCTTTAAGATAAGTTATATATTCTTAGACTTTATACCAATCATATAAAATATTATTTCTATTTTTATATGTTATCTATTAAAAAAATTCATATTTAAAGAAAATCATTTATCAGAAATTAATGTAATTTTAAGAATGGATTATTGGAAGCTTGTTTTATTTAAAACGTTTACTCTTAAACCTCCGAAAAATACTTCAGATTTATTTCAAACTTATTGTATAAATAAAATTAAATAACTTTATAATATTTTCTATAAACAAATAATTAAAATTAACATATAATTCTAATAAATTTTATTTGTTTTTGGTTTTCCTTTTATTCTTTTCCCTAACTTTCTTTCTTCAAAACTTACGTCTAACTCTCAGAAAAAAAATATATTTAGTTTAATAATAAATTATTCTTACAAAATATAAAATACATTTAACCTTTTAAATTATATTTGTCTCAGAATCTTTCATTTTGTTTTATATCATAAACTATAAAGACAAATTAAATATATAATTTAGTTTAATCATAAAACTAATTTTTAAATAATTTGAATATAAAGCTACTAATTTAAAGCTAGAACAAGCTTTAAATGACCCTAGAACAAACCCAAAAACTCAATTCTTCCCATTCGACCCTTACTTCAAAATCTCACCTATCAAAACCTCCTCTTAAGGTTCAAAATCAACCTACAACTCAGCCTACTCTTTACTTCTCAATACAACATCAAATTTTTAACATTGCTCTTCAAAACCGATAGACGCACAAGATTAATCAAGTACAAATCAACATCATCCATGGCATATACATCAAATAACCAAGTACTATCATTAAAGAACCAATGACACTAAAACAATCATTGTAATTAAAACCAAATTAACATAACATCATATCAACCACCACTCATACCTGTAAATTAAATTTATAAAAATCACTAGCTTCCCTCACCTGATTAGGAAAACTGTCACAGCTCTATACAATGTACTACCCCTACCTTAGCTCAAGAAACTCTAAAAACACCTACAAACCATATAATCATGATTAGAGCAAGTCCTTAGGACGTTTGATCGATAAGGAGCTAGAAATAGAGATAAGATGACACATGCGTTCAAACTATTTGATGTGCATTAAACATAAAAATTAAAGAAAAAAGGAGTAGAAACTAACTTACTCAATAGGAAAAACTGATTAGTAGATAATAGAGAACTCACTGTTGTGATCTCTAGACCCTTTATGATCATCAAATAAATGTCTCAGAAAGCTTATAGAGAAGGGAAAATAAATTCAAAGAATGAGTTAGAGAGACAATAGGTATTTCAGATAATGAGACGCGTTTATGAAATCTTATTTATATTATTGAATTATTTTAACATTAAAATGTCCGGTCTCATTATTTTAAGATACCTATAAATTCTAATACTCTATTTTCTAGGTTCTTACAAAAGTAAAGTAAAGAGACTAAAAATATGTCTTATACTAACGATTTTTTATTATATTATTGTATCCATAGACATTAGTTATTATGTTTAAATATTCTTATTTATAATTACATTGATAATCTTTCAATAAGTTTCTTTTTGTCCAATAAAAAATCGATTTAACCATGATATTTTTTGTAATTAATATTATATGGAAATGTAACCATTTATGACAAGAAAATTATTAAATCAAATTTAGAAATCCAAATAATTAGTCACTATATTAATTATGTAAATATTAATTAAAAATTTTGGTGTGTAAAATAGTCTTTTTTATAAATAAAAAAATTATAATGAGTTAGTTAATTAGACTTTAAATTGGTTATTGTCATTAGTTTTAAAAGTTTTAGATATTTAATATTATTGATTTTAAATTAGTCTCAAATTTTAAATTAAAAACTAATTTAGTGACAAAAAATATAATAATATTAGAAACAAATTTACACTGTAATTATTATGAATAATATTTTTAGTTTATAGAATAGTATTTAAATTAGTTAATATAATGACTAATTATCATTCATTTCTTAAATTAATTATTATTTATAAAATAGTATTTAAATTTTTTTCTTTACGCTCCTAAAATTTTGTTTTCTATGTCATATATTTTCTATTAAATGGTGATATGCTGAATTAGAAAAATCACTAAGCCATCACGAAATACAGAATAATAAGAAAAATAAAGGATAAGGAAAAAGAATATGGATGAATACACCGGAGAGAAAAAACATATTTTAATCTAAAATCTTTAGTTACTTTTTTTTTTGAGATTCCATTTACAAGAATTATTTCTATATTGAAAAAAGTATACGGATATTGAAATTTACCATAAGAATGGTCAGTATTGATCTTAATATCACAGGAAAGTAATTCCTATTATAAGGAATATGAAAATTATTTATTTAAAATAATAATAATAATCATAAATAATAAGAAAAAAAAATCAAAATTTAAACATAAGTTTAAAATAATGTTACCTGCTTTAGTTTGTACCAGATCTTAAAAACTTTCACTATTGTCATGTCATAAAGAGCGTCTCCCAAATTATTTAAGAAGTTGAAATATGCATTAATCACATGCAAGAGAGAAGGTAGTAGAAAGGAAAATTCATTATGTCATTAATATAATATAAGCTTTTGGGGAAGATTCATTAATCACATGCAAGAGAGAAGGTAGTAGAAAGGAAAAAAAACACATAAGGTATTAGTACAGAGCATGACTCAAAAATCAATAATTATGTCATTTCCAACGTTTTGAAGATTCATCAAATTATTGTATGACTAACAACTTCACAATCACAATAGGCTTCCTCAACAACCATTACAAAATAAAAATGGAGAAGAAAGAAACATTTAAAGAAAATAAATGTTTAGAAATCTTCCTCAGTTATCGATATCCAGAGTACCTCTTTCCTCTCTTTTTTTTGTCCTTTGAGCATGGTACCCTCACAATCATTCTAATCTTCAAATTCCATTTCCTCTGCAAAAAATTAAGCAAATTATATTAATTTTGCCAGAAATAGAAACAATAAAAAAGATAACGTAAAAAAACAAATTCAAAGCAAACTTATATTAAAAGACAAAGAAATAGAAAACTCCAATAATTTAAGTCACTACTAATTAAATTCTTTCACTTTATTTTATACTTTGTAAAAAAATCATTTGTCATAAAAGAATTATCTTGTATGATTATCAAGGCAAATAAAAAAGTGTTTGTAGAAGCCAAATTAAAACTAGAAATCTTCAAATTCAGAGATCTTTACTTTGAATTACAACTTACCATTTATTATAAAAAATGTATTTATAGAAATAATTATATCTATCATCCATGAAACTAATATTGCAATGTTTAAACATACAAAAGAAAAAACAACTTATTATGAGAATGTCAACAATTTTGAGACAAGATTGAAAGAGATAAAAATAAAGAGACTGAAAATATGGCGATTTTTTATTATTTTATTCTATCCATAGACATTAGTTATTATCTTTAAGTAATACTCTTATTTTCAATTACATTGTTAATATTTCATTAAATTTCTTTTTATCTAATAAAAAATCGATTTAACCATAATATTTTTTAATTGTTATTATTTGGAAATGTGAATCATTTATGACAAGAAACTCATTAATCAAATTTCTATAAATCAAAATAATTAATTATGTGGATACCAATTAGAAATTATTAGTATGTAAAATAGTCTTTTTTATAAATAAAAAATTATAATTAATTTGTTAATTAGACTTTAAATTGGTCATTGTCATTAGCTATCAAAGTTTTACATATTTAATATTATTAATTTTAAATTAGTCTCTAATTTTAAATTAAAAAATAATTTAATGAAAAAAAACTTAATAATTATAATAATAATAAAACAAACAAAAAACAAAATTCTAACCCAAGGTTAAAATAATGTTACCTGTAGCTATGTTTTGTAGCATATTTGAAAACTTTCACGGTTGTCATGACATAAAGAGTGTCTCCTAAATTATTTAAGAACTTGAAATATGCATGACGCCAAGAATGTACTGTTAAGATTGAGCCAAACACTCCCCAAAAGCTTATAGCAAATCCAATTGTCATACTTATATAATATTCACGATTGAAAATCAAATTGTCATCCTCTTGAAATTTAATAATTGGTCCTTGTCTTGCCACTCCATCAATGCACAATTCCTTTAATGGTGGTCCACAGAGATCAACATTATCTTCATATTTCGATGCATCGAAACTCTGTAATTGTGTGCCAGTTGGAATTTTTCCAGATAAATTATTATGTGACAAATCTAACCCATGAGTCGGTCAATCTGAGCAAGACTCGAAGGAATAGAACCAACAAGTTGGTTTCGTGACAAATCAAGAAATTCAAGTGATGTTAACTCTCCAACATTTGAAGGAATATTCCCTGTCAATTGGTTTCTTGATAGATTCAATGACACCAATCCAAATAAACCCTCAATTTCTTTTGGAATTTCTCCTGATAATTGATTGCTTGAGAGATCAATGCTTTTTAAAAGTGATAATCCCATATTTGTGAACATTTGTTCTGAACCTTTCCACATCAAGATTGCATTCAAATTATATGAATAGTCACCTGAGCTATCATTAGTTCTGACGAAATAATAATAACCTTGATAATCTCTCAAAGAAGTCATTTGAGCCATTGAGGAAAAGTGTTTTATGCATGTAGGAATTTCTCCAGATAGGTTGTTTTGCGAGAGATCTAAGAGTTGAATGCTTTTTAGATAACAAATTTGTAATGGTAAACTCCCACGGAAATAGTTGCTTCTTAAGCTTAAAAATTGCAACTGCGATAATTCGTTCCCGATCCAATTTGGGATAGATCCTGATAATCTATTTTCTGCTATGTCTACCATCACCAACTGTGTGCAATTCTTCAAGACGGAAGGGATTTTACCTGTTAAATTATTGCTTCTCAATAACAAAACTTGAAGTTCAAGGAGTGATCCCATTGAAAAAGGAATCTCTCCTGAAAACTTGTTGTGACTCATATTTAAGTAAGCCAATGACTTCAAATGGGTCCAACAG
Source organism: Vigna umbellata (assembly GCF_029865625.1). Classification (NCBI taxonomy): domain Eukaryota; kingdom Viridiplantae; phylum Streptophyta; class Magnoliopsida; order Fabales; family Fabaceae; genus Vigna; species Vigna umbellata. The sequence goes on from NC_142168.1 coordinate 21,945,848, forward strand.
TCTGGAATTTGTCCAGAAAACTTATTATTTGAAAGGTCTAATTGGTATAAAGATTCAGCTACACCATTAGAACATAAAAATGAAAAAGAATTTGTGAATTTATTGTTTGATAGATCAAGAGATATTGAGCCTCGTAAAAATGGCGGAACATGACCTTCAAATTGATTTGATGCAAGACTAAGAGATAAATAATGATTCTCTATTGACAAATTTGGAATCGTACCTTGTAAATTATTAGATGAAATATCAATACTCATCCAATTTGACAATCCAAATTTGGTCCAAAACCATTCTGGAACCGTACCTGATATTCCACTATTTGAAATGTCAAGGGATTGAACTACATTTTGTTTCTCGAGCCATTTGGGAAACAATGGACCAAGCTTGCAAGACCTCAATTCAATACTATATAATTGAAAAGTTGAAGCCCAATTTTGACTAACTTCTAACATCAATGAGTTATCTGACAATATCAAGCTGTTTAACTTTGTCATATTATAAAAATGAGAGTCAGTTAGCACACCTTTCAAAGAGTTTGACATCAAGGATAATACCTCAAGTTCTGTTGGAAATCGAAGATCTTCAGAAATTGTCCCATTTAGCTTGTTACTATCAAGGAACAATTCTTTTAATGATGGGAACATTGTTGCGAGGTTGCGAGGCAAAGTACCCTTAATTTGATTCATGCCTAGATTTAAACTTTGCAATGATGAGGATAAGTGATGCATTATTGTTGGAAGGTTTTCACTTAAACTGTTATTAAATAGGTTCAATGAACGCAAAACAGTACCATTGTGAAGTAATTTTGGAACTCCATCCAATCGATTTCCTGATATATCCAACGTTTCCAACTTTGCAAATATTGAAAAATCAGGTAATGTGCCATTGAATTTATTCTGACGGAGATATAAATTTCGCAATGAGTATCTAGAACATCCAGACAAATGATTAAACATCACTGTGAGATCTTCACTCAACTTATTGAAGGACAAATCCAATAACTCCAAAGTACATGTGCTCCCAAATGATTTTGGAACACAACCTTCTAAAGAGTTAGATCCAATTGACAACTGCTCCAAATGAGATGGCAATCCAGTGCCTTCAGGTATCTTCCCACTCAATTGATTGTGAGAAAGATCCAACTTTTTTAAATTTGAAAATGCTGAAAAGTCAGGTACGGAGCCTCTGATTTGATTGCATGCCAAACTCAACTCTTGTAGTGAGTATCTAGAACATCCAGACAAATGATTAAATATCACTGTTAGATCTTCACTCAACTTATTGAAAGACAAATCCAATAACTTCAAAGTACATGAGCTCCCAAATGATTTTGGAACACCACCTTCTAAAGAGTTAAAGCTAACTGACAACTGCTCCAAATGAGATGGCAATCTAGTGCCTTCAGATATCTTCCCACTCAATTGGTTGGAAGAAAGATCGAACGTTTTTAAATTTAAAAATGCTGAAAGGTCAGGTAGGGAGCCTCTGATTTGGTTGTGTGTCAAACTCAACTCTTGTAGTGAATATCTAACACAACCACTGGATAAATTATGAAGAATTGACGAAAGGTCTTCGGTCATATTGTTTTCAGACATGTCTAATGAACGTAGGGTGCATATATTCATGAATGATTTCAAACCTTCACCCTTCAAGAGGTTCCAACTAAGGTCAAGCTCAACAAGGTTGGAAGTGGTGTTTGACAGCCACGGGAATATCATCGGTTGTGTCAAGGAGTTAATAGAAAGATCAAGGACAGATAGAGAAGTAGAAAAATTGAAATGGGAAGGATTGAATGAAAGGAGGAAATGATCGGAAAGGCCACATTCAATTAAACTGAGTTCTCTTAGTATTGGTAGCTTGGCAATGGTTCGAAGGCAGCTAGGAGAACTGTTAAAATTAGATATGGAAATGAAGGAAAGATGGGTTAAAGAATTAAGATTAGATAACCATTGATCACTACTGACAATTTTGAGAGCACTATCATATCCTCCAAGATAGAGATTATTCAAATTTGAAAGGTTTCCTAGTTGGAAAGGAATGTATCCTTCAAAAGAATTGTAGCTGAGATCAAGATACTCCAACCGAGAGAGATTTCCAAGTTCACGAGGGATTGAACCATTCAAATAATAATTATGAGCAAGATTCAAATATTTCAAATGAGAAAGAGAACTTATCTTATTTGGAATTTGTCCGCTAAGATAAGATGAAGAGAGATCAAGATATCTCAAGTTGGTAAAAGAGCCAAGAAACTCTGGAATATTAGTGCGTCGAAAAGAATTGAAACTGAGGTTCAAATACTGTAAGTGTCGTAACTCCATTAACGACTTGTGGATCTCTCCGCTGATGTAACGCTGAGAGACTTCATAAGAAACATAATACTTTCCAGGAAGGTGGAGGCTTATAATATGAGCGGTGAGGTTACTGCAGCGAATCCCCTCCCATTGGCAACAGTCGGGAGTGGTCCAAGAGGAGAGCATGCCGTAACGATCGACAATGGCAGCCTTGAATTGAAGGAGTGCTTCCCTCTCTTTTGGAAGGCATCTGATATGGTGTTGTCCAAAAGCAACCTGCAACACCACACTCACCACAAACATAAACATCATTACTTTCAGAATATTCATCATCAAACAGAGAGAGTGAATAGTATAGAATTAGATTGATATGTGTTCTGAATTTAGCACTCCCAATACCCACATTTATACTCACACCAACTCCTTCATTACTTTATTCTAAGTCGTCGTCATTGTCGTGTTTGCCTGTTTCCATTTTTTTTATTCATCATATCAAATAATTTTTGTGGTCCATAAATAACTTTATTATGCATTTCATTAATGCACGCAAGATTTCAATAGTATCAATTGACTTCGAAGAAGACTTATGTATTTTCATTTTAAACGACAATATTATATGGAAAAAAAAAACATCAAACTCGTCCTTACAAATAATTAATGAATTGGAAGTTAATATTTGAAAACCAAATTAAGAAAGTGCTCTGAAAATGCACTTCAAAATGCAATTGTGTAGAACAAAATTGTACTATTTGCATTATATTTATTTGTGGGTACCAAGATGGTTAATTTTTCCTAACGACATAGAAAGAGTCCAAATTCATAGTTTTACATGAATAATAAATAATGTTATTTATTCTTAGAGACAAAATATTCTATGAAAATAGATACAATTATAAATTCGTATATTGTCTGTGAATTTTTTTACAAAATTCATAAAATAGATATTTTTCTTTAACGAGATTTTAAAATATTTGTAAGTCCAGCTAAATATTAAGAAAATATTTTAATAGTGAAAGCTTATGTCACCATTTCTATCTTGTTCCTATAATATTGTCATCTCATATTACTAGCAAATGACTTTGTTAAGTAAATTAGTTTGGGGTAATGGGACAAAATGTAAAAAATATTGCCAAATTAAAAAAGGAAACATCAATAAATATAGTCATTATTAGAAAATTAGACATTGGTCTTTATTCAAATAAAATGACAAGGAAGCCTCCACTTTTCCACCTTTGTCACTTTCCTCATTATCAATGGTGGGAAATTTTTTGGGACAATAATTCTATTCCAATCAATTGACTTATCCGAAGACTTGTGAAAACAAAGGTAACTAACATGAAATTGGAATTTTTAGATTAAACTACAATTTTATATAAAAAATAATCGATCAAATGTTAATAGTGAAAGAATTATAAGTCAATATTCTAAAGATAATAAAATTTAAAAAGTACTCTGAAAATGCATTTCGCAAGGCAATTGTTTTTTTAACAAGTTGTAATATTTGCAATAGCTTCGAATAGCAAGATGGTTAATTTGACATAGAAAGAGTTCAAATTAAGACAGTCCAACAGTTTACAAATGGCTAAAAAAATAACGTTATTTATTTTTATGTAGAACTAAAACATTATATAAAATAAATACCATTAGAAAATTTTATATTTTGTGTGATTTTTTATAAAAAATGTTGAAATTATTCTTTTTTATTTTTTTTTATTAATTTTTTAAGTTCTACGAATTTTTTTATTTAAATAATAAAAATCTAGATACGTTATAAGTTCGCTATGGTAAATTGTCGTAGTTACAAATTATAAAGAAGTATTGACAAATAAAAAGGAAATATCTTTTTTCTAAGAGAACAAAATATAAATTAATTAATATTTAAGACAACAACAACAATTCTTTGTTACTTTTTCAAATATGAAAATTTGTAAACCTTGTGAGTTTCTACTGTAAGAATGATTTAAAAGTGATATTTCTAGACATTTTCTATTTTATTTTCATCATTTGTTTTACATGTAAAATTACTAATTAAACACGGGATGGTATATTTTTAATTTTAACTATTTTTCCATTATATTTGAATATTTTAGTTTATAAGTGTTATATTCCCGTTCAAATGACAGTGTTTTTTCTTTTTTGTAGTCATATAAATGTGAGGGTCATTATTAACTAATACTTTTCATTGTTTGTCATATTATACTTATGTGATAGCTTTACTTTACAATTTGTTGAAAGTCTCACATCGATTAAAGATAAGACCAAATTATAACATATAAGTGAGGTGCAAATTTCACTTTACCAATTTTGTAGGGTTAAGCTAGGCTTAAAGTCCACTTCTAATAAATTTTTCAAGTCCTCACCCTAAATGTCACTCCAACTTCTATATAATATTTAATTAGTTAAATACATGTTTATCTATTATAATTAAAACAGGTAAGCAGCAAACTTCGGATAAAATTTATTGTGGATTATTGTTTTTCTTTTTAAAAATACAATATCTATTCAATTTACATAAAGTAATAACTTAATTTACGTGATGCATAAAATAAACTACAAATTATATGGCATCTACAATGAAATTGTTATCAAAATGAAATGTTATCGGTTTTATAGAATGAACACAAATTTGGTATTTGTAGAATAAATCAGATCGTCAGAAAAGTTTTAGAGCAATAATTCTATTCCACGGGACTTATCGGAAGACTTTTGAAAAGAAAGGTAACGTACACTTCGAATTTTTAGATTAAAAGATAATTTTATATAAAAAAATAATCCATCAAATTTTTCTTAAATAATCATTTAGCTTAACAAATTTTTGATATAGGTGCCTTGTAAAAAGAAAACTATAAAAATGTATTAATAATATAATAAGGTGTCAATATAAGAATGAAGTTAATGATAAAAAGTAGTATATGTTGTATTCGATATATATATATATATATATATATATATATATATATTATATATATATATATATATATATGTAAATAAATTGTAGTTGCATCCCAAGCATAGTTAATAACTTATTCAATAATTTATACATTAATGATTATTGGTTTTATGTTTGGTTTTTCTTGTTTCCACAAGAATTAAGATGAATCAGATGAAGAAGTTGAAGTAGCAAATAGTTGGAATACAGAAAAGTCAACCAGAGTGCCGAAAAGTCAACCAGAGTACAGAAAAAGTAGTGTTGAGCGCCAGTTTAGTGCCGCAACCATTGTCTCACGCTTGAGCGCCACCGCTGAGCATTAGTTTAGTGCTGCAACCACCACCGGGCGCCCTTTTGGGGCGTTGAACACCGACAATGTGAGCTTGGACCTGTTTTATGTTATTTTTATGAACTATTTAAGGTTTTGGACAACCTAGAGACTGAATCTTTGGATAGAAAGATGCGCAAAAACACTCCTCTAGTTTGAGGGTTTTATCCTTCGGAGGCGGATTTTGGATGCAGAAGCTCCAATCTTCAACTTTTAGGGTTGTATCTTTCATTCTTTTTCATATTTTCATCTAGTTTTATCATGTCTATGGTGAACTAAACCTCCATTGTTGTTGGGGAAACGATGTAATTCTTTGAAACTCTCATGTATTGAATTGATTTATATTATAAATGCTTTACTTCATTAGTTGTTAGGGTTTTTCCTCTACCTCTATGCATGCTTTGTTTAACTCATTCAATTGCATGATTATTGATTTTGTCGATATGAACACATATGGAAAAATCTAGAACTGGAGAAATTCTCCCAAAAGCAATATTATCTAGATATAGAGAACTCATCACACTCACCAGAGACATGGTCACTTTGAGATTCATGATGATGAAATAGAGAGAGTGAATAGTATAGAATTAGATTGATATGTGTTGTGAATTAAGCACTCCCAATACCCACATTTATACTCACACCAACTCCTTAATTACTTTATTCTAAGTTCTCGTCGTGGTGTTTGCCTGTTTCCATAATTAATGTACTAAAACAACACTTATTTTATTTAGAAGTATAACTCAGTTTAATTGAAGGCAACAAATATAAAACATAAGACATTAAATGAACTACATGGTTACTTTTGCAATTCAGTTTAATTTTTGCTTTTCTGTTTAAATAATAAAAAAAATTAATGACATGTCATTTGAACTTTACAATCTAGTAATGTTATTAATGCATTCAAGATTTCAATAATTTCAATAATATCAATTGACTTAGAATAATTTTTCAATAATATCAATTAACGCATGCAAGATGGTTAATTTTTCTTAACGATAGAAAGAGTTCATATTATTATGTTTTATTTATTCTTATGTAGAGACAAAATATTGTATGAAAATAAATACAATTAGAAATTCGTATATTGTTTGTGATTTTTTTTATAAAATTCATAAAATAGATTTTTTTCGTTAAAGATATTTGAAACAATTTGTAAGTCCAACTAAATATTAAGAACATATTTTAATATTAAGAACATATTTTAATAGTGAAACCTTATATATGTCACCATTTACTATTTTGTTCCTCTAATATTGTCATCTCATCACTAATGCAAATTTGGCGTATTAACTCGCGTAATAGATTTCGGTTTCGAAAAAATTAATACAAATATAACGACATTGTCACATTTTTGAAATTTTATGAACTTATTGGTCTCGGTTGCAAAATAACTGAAACATATACTACTTTTAACATCAGTTAATCGAGAACCAAGGTCTAATGGTACATTAAAATTTTCAAAAATTTTCATAAATTGAGCTTTTTATTTATTAACTCGCATAATAGGTTTCGGTTTTGAAGAAATCAATACAAATACAACGACATGGTAACCTTTTTTAAATTTTCCGAACTTATAGGTCTCAGTTGTAAAATAACTGAAACATATACTACTTTTAACATCAGTTAATTTGTCAAATTTTGTGTATTAACTCGCGTAATAGATTTCGGTTTTGAAAAAATCAATACAAATATAACGACATTTTCACATTTTTGAAATTTTCCGAACTTATTGGTCTCGGTTGCAAAATAACTGAAACATACACTACAAAAAAGAAGGACATTACCGAAGGCCAAAAGCCCTCGGAAATAGTCCGAAACCGTCGGTACAAGGTAATTACAGACAACTTATCGACGGTCAAAGTGCCCTCGGTAAATCCCTTGTTGTTAAAATTTACCGAGGGTTTCCGCTCTTCGGTAATTACCGAAGGGCACTAGCCTTCGGTAATTACCGAAGGGCAAAAGCCTTTGGTAATTACCGAAGGGCAAAAGCCCTCAGTAATTATCGAAGGGAGGAAGCCTTCGGTAATTACCTAACGTGTGTAATTACCAAGGGCATAAGCCTTCGGTAAGTTCGAGGCAGATCTAAGACACAATTGTATTTCTTATGAAACCAAACAAACCTGTATAATTTAATAACAACACTGGTACATATATTCTAAATGATATAAACATCAATTTGGATTATGTATTTTACTACTGCAACTTGAAGAGAACCAAAACCAACATCAAGATAGGGCTGACCTAGATACATAAAATGAAGGTTAAGTAATGATTGAGACAATCAACAATTATACTGTGGATTGTTTAAGAGACCTGACAAAAGTACAGGTTTTAATATTTCTCAGGATGAAGTTTTCACCATGATCACTAACTGCATATATAAAATCTAGTTTCCAATGACTAGTTTTCCTCACTGCTTCACATAACTTTGATGTCCAGATCAGAAGTGTCAAAGACAGGTAGAACTAGTTACCCAACTTTGTCTCATAGATCAAAATGTTATCATAATATTGCTCTTAAAAAGTTAGAAACAAGACAACTTAAAAAATATCATTTCCTATTATGTAAATGATGAAGATCAATTTCCTTTGACTAAACTGTCAAATTTGAGTTCCTATTATGTATATTTACTTCAGATCCCACTGTTTTTAGTATTTCTTGATATACGTGTCGGAACAATCGGTACCGTTATAGAGTCGCGCAGCGGAATAAAATATTTGGAAAGCGTGTTACGGTCACAAATCAAGTTTTGATAGTCCGTTTTAGAAAAACAATTTTCTTAGAGAAAATTTATCAAACATTTGATATGCGTAAAATGTAAAGAGTATAGAGAGCAAGAAAATTCAACACAAAATTTTTATCCTGGTTCGATTCAAAAGAATCTACATCCAGTTGTTAATCACTATAAAAAGTGATTAACGTTTTCACTAAAAACAGTTTTACAAATTACAATAAGAGTGAATAAAAACAAATAAAAAAAGGTTTAATACCTCTTTTGGTCCCTAGAAAGGGGGCCAATGTTCAATGTGGTCCCACCTTTTTTTAGAAGTTCAATGTGATCCCATCTTTTGTAAAAAGTGTGCAATCAAGTCCTTTTTGGAAACGGCGTTAACTTTTTAACGGAGCAGCTGACAGGGTGGACTGAAGTTAGCTACGTGGCTTTGTGTGGGTAATACGTGGCTGTGAGTGGGTGTCAGTGCGTGTTCCATCATCTTCTGCATTTCCCATATCCTCCACAAACCTAACCCATCTTTTCCATTTTTTTTTTCAATTTCCCAAATCAGAAAAAACCTATCTCAGACTGTTTGTGGCATTGCAGTGATCAAAGATGTTGGAGCATCCTCCACCTCCTTTACGTCGACGATCTACTCGCCGCCGTCAAACGCGAATTCTCTGGCCTATACCAATCCCAAAAAATCGAATACCGAGATTTTGACGAGATCTGCAGATCGAGGCCGAGGCACGCGCCGAGAATTTGAAGACCAAGGAGAGAAATTATGTGGAAGAAGACCAAGGAGAGCTCCATTGAGAAAGGAGCAGTGGAAGAGGAAAAGGAAAAAGAGGGAATAGAACAACCTAACTTTTAATTTCAACATTAATATATTTGGTAAATAGCTTTCCATTTGTCCAATGGAAGAATTAATAGATATCCTTGCCAGTCTAAGAAAAGGGTCTTTAAATTCTGAAACTATGATTTTTCCTCTGGATTCCTTTGGATGCAGAATCTGCGTAGCTTCCAAAACTGGACTATATATGATTAGTGCTCTTCTTCCTGCATGATTTATAATTTGTAGACAACTTTTTATTTTACTCCAATGCCACTGTTTAATTTTCTATTCAGAAGTCATGTAATTTACCTGACTGGTTGGTGATGATAAGTGTATTAAATTTCGCCCAAATTCCTCGAAGCCTTCCCATCAGTTTTGGAAGTCTCTCTCAGCGACCTTATAGACCAAACAATGGGGAAAATAATAGCACAACAGCATATAATATCCACAAGCAAAAACACCTGATTCCAAGTAACCCAGTCTTTGATAAAAGGCCCGGTTTCCCCAATCACAACGGAAGCCAAGTTAGCCAGAACCTGAAGCGGGATCACAATCATTAAGACCTTCTTCTCCCTGTCCTGCAAAAAGGGCTTGAGAAAAGACCATCCCGTCCCTATCAAAACGATGACGGTGAAGAGCAAAACGACGCGGATGAACTGAAATATATAAAACAACACGTCCCAGCCAAGACGAAGATGGCGAAGTAGGTTATGGAGAAGAGGAAGAAGAGGGAGGGGAGCTGGGTCTGACCGGCGGAGAGGTAGTCGCGGGAAGCGTCGGAGTCGAGATTATAGGCCTCGGTGTGGACGACCATGGTGACCGAGGTTTCCAGTGCGCAGTTGACGAACACCCTTCAGAAGAAATCCCAAATTACTAATTTCTCTGCAACTCAAACTACGTATCACCCTCTCACTGCCACGTATTACCCACACAAAGCCACGTAGCTAACTTCAGTCCACCCTGTCAGCTGCTCCGTTAAAAAGTTAACGTCGTTTCCAAAAAGGACTTGATTGCACACTTTTTACAAAAGATGGGATCACATTGAACTTCTAAAAAAAGGTGGGACCACATTGAACATTGGCCCCCTTTCTAGGGACCAAAAGAGGTATTAAACCATAAAAAAACCTTCCTTCGACGAACGAACCGGAAGATGACCACCTTGCCAACTCGAAGAGAACCGCTCCGACTATCGACACACGAAACGCGAGCTTCTCCTATTCACGAGACCAGGCAAAGCACTTGAACTAGCTTTTTAGAACTTCCTCAGATCACACTGTATTCTCAAAAGCTCAGAGTTTTCTTCTTAGAGTTTTGGAAGAACCTTATATAGCCAACTATTCTAAATTCGCAAAGATGAATTATAACTGCCACAGATAATCGATTATTGTTAGTGATAATCGATTATTTGAGTCCGTTACAAGGTTTTTCAAAAGTGATAATCGATTATCCTGAGGAATAATCGATTATTCCATAAACTTTGGCAGTTCTCATCAGAACCAGTGATAATCGATTATTTTGAGTAATAATCGATTATTCCAGACCAACAGGGTTTTCAAAAAAGCTCAGGATAATCGATTATAGCTTCTAATAATCGATTAAATGCGTAACAGTTCTGGAAGTACAAGTTTTTCTAAGTATTACATGTTTAAAGCCTTTCCTAATACATTTATTATCTACAAAGTGCTTTTAAAACAATTTAGAACAGTCTATCTTGTTGCAGCATCATCAAAATCATTTATCTTCAAATTTACCAATGCTCCTCATTGGTAACAATCTCCCCCTTTTTGATGATGATCAAAAATCACTTTTTAAAAGCAACTTTGGGTTATCTGCAAAAGATACAAACTGACAGACAACAATAAGAGTTAGTAGTAACTGCACATATTTCTCCCCCTTTTTGATCATAAGCAAAAAGATTTAAAATGCTCCCCCTTAAGATATGCTCACCCCTCAACAAAAGAATAGGTGTATTTTAAACTTTCATAACATGAAAGAACAAAGTTCATCATAGAACACAAAAATTTAGCTCTTAATCAAGAAATACAAGTAAGACTTTAAAAAGGAGGTAGAAGATATCAACCAAAATTTTCTCCCCCTAAATGTAATATTCCCCTTTTAAAAAAAATTCCAAAAATTTAAGATTTATTCAGTCCAATGCAATGCATGAATTTGTAACAGTCAGTTCAGATTAGGCTTTGTAATACCAAAAGAGTTTAACATGAAAGCATTACAGCTAGCACAATTAGTTTAAAACTAACTTTGACAGCACAATTTACAACTTCCTAGACAACAATTGTCATACATGCATTCTCATATCACAATCTGTTCAACTTCATAAATTTAGCTATGCATATCAAAACAACATATGCAAAAATTCAATCACAAGAGCTGATTCAGGTTTTATCTTTCAACATTTTTAAACAAAATAATTTACATCAAAATTATGCAAATTTGATCAGTTCATTTACTGCATCCAAGCTCTCAATGTATATTATCATAGCTCATTCGTTATGCATTTGAACTTAAAAGCAAATCTCCATAGAACCAACTTTGAAATAGAAATGACAATTTAATTTTTTACATGTCTTAATCATCCAAAATTGCTAATGAAAATCTGTCAGCCAACTCATTTAAATGACTTTTTCATAGTTTTTGATGCTTGACAGAGATTACACCAAAGATAACTGCAAAGTACTCATGAAATTGAATACTAAGCCAGTTAAACACAAATTCAATAGATAATTATCAACAAAGCACTGAAATGACAATGCACATGGCTTTACATGACATGAATGAAATTTAGCACATGAATATCTTAAATAGATGAATTTCACTTTATCAAAATGTGTAAACAGACAAGAACACACCACAGGATGAATGAAATAGTGATGAACATATCATTTGCCTAACCAGAAATGAATATAACAGTAATTAAATAATGAAAGATCAAGTAAAAACAAGATGCAACAACACAGTTTAAACAACACTTAGCTCAAATACTTGGTGCTTGAACGAAGGCTTTTGGATACCACTTGATGAAGTTACATCCTGGCTTGTAGCATCAATTCAAAGAGCAGAATATCATAGAGTTCTCTTCTCCTTTTGAAAACTTAACCTACAAAGTAAAACAATATAGTTTGGTACCCATAATCTTATTTGGGTCCTTTAAGGTTAGAGACATATTACTTTATAACAGGAATCCAAGCATATTTCCCATTTGGAACATCAAAATGTTTAATTCTACATTTGTTTGAAGTATGTCCCTTTTTCATGCAATAAAAACAACAAACATCATGCACCTTGTTTTTCACAAAAGTCCCTTTCTCAACCCAAACTCTACGAGTTCTCTTAACTTTAGACTTTTTATGATGATGCATGTTTATATTTCTAACATTGCTCTTTTTAAAAACATTTTGAACATGTGAGATAGGCTTGATTCCTTTAGAAAGTAAATTTTCCAGTATGTCAATGTCAAACATGTGACTTTTACAAGATAAACACTCAACAGGTTGTACAATAACATCAGATTCAGATAATTTAGTTTCTAGATTACTAACTTTGTTTTTCAAAACAACTTCGTCATCTAGTACTTTTTCATACTTCAATTTCAATTCATTATGCTCTGTCTTTAACTTTTTATGAGCAACATCAAGTTTTCAGATTCATTTAACAAATCAAGAAATGCCTTTTGTAAATCAAATTCATCACTTGACTCTAAGCTAGAATCACTTACTTGGCTTCCTGCATCTTCTGAGTCTGCCATTAAGCACAAATTAGCTTCTTCATCTGAATTGCTTGAACTTGAAGAACTAGAAGCATTCTCTTCCCAAGCTATGTAAGCTTTCTTCTTCTTTAGAGATTTTCTGTCCTCCTTTTCTTCACTCTTCCTATTCTTAGGACAATCAGTCTTCACATGTCCTCTTTCTCCACATCCATAGCATTTAACGCTTGATGGAGATCCTTGATTTTCTTTCCTTTCTCCACGGTATTTGTCTTTTCCCTTTGCTTTCATAAATTTAGCAAACTTCTTAATCATAAGACTCATATTTTCCTCATCGTCATCGGAATCATCGTCCTCAATTCTCATAGAACTTTTTCCTTTTGAGATTTCAGACTTGAAGGCAAGCGTCTTTCTTTTGCCTTGATCCTCTTCTGCAGTTAATCTTCTCAGCTCAAGCTCATGCTCACGAAGTTTTCCAAAGAGAATTGCCATTGACATTTGAGTGAGGTTTTGAGACTTCGAGATGGCAGTCACCTTTGGTTGCCAAGACCTGTCTAATGATTTCAATATTTTCACATTCAATTCATCAGTGTCAAAAGTCTTACCCAACCTGTCAGGTGGTTCACAATGTGAGTGAAACGCTTCTGGACATCAGATATTGTTTCTCCAGGCTGCATTCTGAACATCTCATACTCCTGAATGAGTGTGTTCTTCCTTGCACGTTTCACGTCGTCTGTACCCTCATGTGTGACTCTGAGGACCTCCCACATCTCCTGTGCTGTCTTACACACTGAAATTCTATAAAATTCATCAAGTACTACAGCAGATGAAATAATATTACGAGCCTTAATATCAAATTGGGCTCTTCTATTTTCCTCAGGAGTCCAATTAAAGTATGGTTTTTCTACTTCTACACCATCAATAGTTATTTTAGGAATATAGGGACCATTTAGCACAGCTTCCCAGATGCCTCTGTCAACAGACCCCATAAAAATTTCCATTCTGACTTTCCAGAATGCATAGTTATCACCAGTAAAAATAGGTGGTCTGTTGATGGATGCACCCTCAGCATATACTTGATTTTGATGACCGGCCATTTTCGCAAAAGTTTGAAAGAATATCAAAGCAAGCTCTGATACCAATTGTCGGAACAATCGGTACCGTTATAGAGTCGCGTAGCGAAATAAAATATTTGGAAAGCGTGTTACGGTCACAAATCAAGTTTTGATAGTCCGTTTTAGAAAAACAATTTTCTTAGAGAAAATTTATCAAATAGTTGATATGCGTAAAATGTAAAGAGTATAGAGAGCAAGAAAATTCAACACAAAATTTTTATCCTGGTTCGATTCAAAAGAATCTACATCCAGTTGTTAATCACTATAAAAAGTGATTAACGTTTTCACTAAAAACAGTTTTACAAATTACAATAAGAGTGAATAAAAACAAATAAAAAAACCTTCCTTCGACGAACAAACCGGAAGATGACCACCTTGCCAACTCGAAGAGAACCGCTCCGACTATCGACACACGAAACGCGAGCTTCTCCTATTCACGAGACCAGGCAAAGCACTTGAACTAGCTTTTTAGAACTTCCTCAGATCACACTGTATTCTCAAAAGCTCAGAGTTTTCTTCTTAGAGTTTTGGAAGAACCTTATATAGCCAACTATTCTAAATTCGCAAAGATGAATTATAACTGCCACAGATAATCGATTATTGTTAGTGATAATCGATTATTTGAGTCCGTTACAAGGTTTTTCAAAAGTGATAATCGATTATCCTGAGGAATAATCGATTATTCCATAAACTTTGGCAGTTCTCATCAGAACCAGTGATAATCGATTATTTTGAGTAATAATCGATTATTCCAGACCAACAGGGTTTTCAGAAAAGCTCAGGATAATCGATTATAGCTTCTAATAATCGATTAAATGCGTAACAGTTCTGGAAGTACAAGTTTTTCTAAGTATTACATGTTTAAAGCCTTTCCTAATACATTTATTATCTACAAAGTGCTTTTAAAACAATTTAGAACAGTCTATCTTGTTGCAGCATCATCAAAATCATTTATCTTCAAATTTACCAATGCTCCTCATTGGTAACAATACGTTACATTAAGAATATATTGGTAAGTGTATGTATAATTTACCTGTATAAAAATATATTGAATGCTGAGAAAATGTTTCAAGTTTTAAATTAAATTTTGAGGTTTAAAGTTCTATTAGGAATTATAGTTTTTGAGGAAGTTTTTGGTTATTTTGAGCTAAATAGAACTTCTGTAGATAGTTTAGTCACTGTTTCAGGTATCTGTTGTAGATTTTCCACCTTTACTATTGCATTATTGTCAATTTCATTATGTGTATATATGTAGAAATTTCTGAACTGAGTAGACAGCTTTCCAACTAGCTTTTACACTCCTTTCATTGTTGGATAGGTATCTTATATGTTCAAACACTGTACACCTATTTTGGCACATTCTATACTTAGAGAGATTTGACCCTAATCATTTGATTCTAGTGTCATCCACTTATGTAAGCTGTATTCTAGAACTTGTGGAGATTTTTGTTAATGCCAATTGTTTTGAGCACACTTGAGGTAGCAAAGGAAAATGTAGTTAAGTTTGGTGTTGAAGAAAAGTAGGAGTGGTTGTTGTATTGTGGTGTGAAAGGTGAATGATGAAGCGGGAATCTTAGTGTTGATAGAGGGAACTTGCAGGGGAGATAGAGTGTTGGAAAATAAGAGATTAAGAAAGGAGAAGAATAGGATATAGAATGGATAAATAAAAAAGAGAAAGAATAAATTAAGTGAAATAGAATTTTAGGCTGATTTTCCTACTTCTGTCACATTTAGGCTGATTTTTATACTCTTTCTTTGCACTCATAACGCAATGATGGTGTTTGAGTCAAGATCCATGTTTGGGAAACTGAGAGAGTGGAGGCCAAGTAGCCCAATATGAAATTGTGTAAATGGTAAATGTAAAGTTATTTCTGGTCATGGTGAAGGGCAAACTTAACTGGTATAAAGGTAAGAAAAAGGAGGGTAATGTGTAGTGAGTACATTGTATGAATATAATATTATATTGAAGAAGAGGACTCACCCTAAAGAGAATAAAACCTCTATGCTGATGTTGATTTGGTTTTGAAGTCTGGGAACTTAATTTGTTGGTTCAGTTAGTACTAGTTTAGCTCTGAATAAGGAATTTAAAATTAGACTGTAGCTTACTCATGTATAAAAAATGTTTTATAAGGAACTTATTTAAAAACAATAAAAGAAACTGTGCAACAAACAAGCGATTGAATCAGAAGTATTGGTTGGATTGCTTGGCTGTAATGTACAGATTTAGATAAAACAACCAGAAAAGCCAATACATAGTTTTCACATAGTGATGTACAAATTCAGATCAAATCAAGAAGCAGAAGCTAACAATATCTGATGGTGTTCGATAAAAACAAAGATACAAGTTTGTGCATAAATCTTTTGTTACATTTTGATATAGTGTTTAAATTCTTTCAGAACATACATAACGAGCAAGGATTCTATTATCGAGCACTAAAAGAGGAACTTGTAAATCTTGTGCAAGAGTTCTAACCAATCTCTCACATAATGAAATTCTTCCAGAACATACATAATAAAATTTTGACCACTAAATGCTAGTCAAATGGCATCCAAAATAAACATAACAATTTCAATAGATTAACAAGGACAAAAAATAAGTAACAAATGACAAAAAATAAGTAACAAATGACAGACCACCAATGCTCTGAAGCAATATTCTCCCACTTGAAAGATACCAGAAATGCAGTTAACTACAACGGTGGAAGTTAGCAAACCTGCTAAAGAGCTCGACAACACCCTCAGCAATGGCAGCCCCAGCCCGAATAGACCAGTACACCTCGACCACTCAACGCAGCATCCACAACACGTCACCACCGCAATGCCCACGTCACGCTATCCACGAAGCACGATCCCTAGTGCCATAGCCACAATCCAATATAGAATGACTTGCAAGGAATTGCAAGAAATTGGAAGCAGGAAAACAAAAAGCAATCAATTAAGGACATTTACATGAACAGAACACTAACCTTACTGCAATCCTAGCGGTAACACCCTCCTAACTCCACGACAGCCGCAATAAATGCCCCAATCACCGTCCACCAACACCTTTTAGGGAGAATCACTCAACAAAAGCTCCAAGCGTACTGAAAATCGTCCAATGCGCCGCCTCAGTCACCAACAGTCCTCACGTTGTCAACAACAACCGTTGTCCTGCCTCACTAGCACGACCGAATGAAGGACCACAATACGGGAAGAAAGGATGACGCAGTTACGCCTTGAGAACAACAACGACGACAGTGAGACAATGCGCCTGAGGAAACGATTCGTAGGGAAGAGGGAAATAGGGTTTGGTCGACGAGCTCGAAATGGTAGAGGGAAAGCAGTAGTTTTGGTTTTAATTCACCCTCAAACGTATCGACGACCTAGAACCGTCGGTATTGAAAATCACCACTAAATTACCCACAGCCTAAGGACCCTCGTTAAAGGGCCGCCGGTATTTTGTGCTTTTTTGGTAGTGATATACTACTTAACATCAATTAATCGAGAACCAAGGTCTAATGGTACATTACAATTTTCAAAATTTTTCATCAATTGTGCTTTTTATTTATTAACTCGCATAATAGGTTTTGGTTTTGAAGAAATCAATACAAATATAATGACATGGTAACATTTTTAAAATTTTCCGAATTTATAGGTCTCAGTTGTAAAATAACTGAAACATATACTACTTTTAACATCAGTTAATCGAGAACCAAGGTCTAATGGTACACCAAAATTTGCAAAAATTTTCATAAATTGTGCTTTTTATTTATTTATTTTTAATATGACCCTATAATTTTCTAGTATGATGTTTATTTTTTTAATATGTTGGATATGTGATTATATGCTTAAATATATTGTATTGAATTAGTCTTAGTTTCTAGTTTGAGATTCAATACAAGAATTATTTATTATCTTCAAGCTTTTTGAATAAATGTATATTTTAAAACATTAATTTAAGAAGAGACAGTACTAATAATTTATAGATATTGAATCTTGAATTGTTTGGTTGGACAGTTTAAGAAGATTAATCATTATTTCTGTTTGTAAATCATTACTATTGCATATTACAAACAAAGTTTGTTGTAGTCCATTAGTTTGGACAAAATGTAATCGACATTGCCAAATAAAAAAAGGAAACTTGAAATAAAATGATAAGGGAAACTAATAAAATTGAATCAAACTATATTATTCCATTAAGCAATTCAATTGTAAATTAAATAATGTCAATATCAATTATACTTCAATTAAGAGAGTGGCAAATAAAGAAGTTAATGTAAACAAAGTTTCATCTTTGCAAACAGTAATCATAATATAGTACTTCAATTACTATATAAATACATACTTTTTTATTCTATAAGGACCATAAAGTCAATCATGTATTGATAAAGCATCCCACATACAATAAAAATATCAAGTATCACTAATTGAGTCATCTTTGACTAAGTCACAATAAACATAAATTCATCGCAATAAAATTTAAATCATCAATAATTAAATATAATATAAATAATTACAAATCATAAAAGACCATGCTTGTCAAAGTCTAAGTCAATAACCATGTTCTATTTCAAAATTATTGGAGGCATCGTTACAATAAGTCCCTCCACATTTCCACGTTTGTCACTTTCCTCATTATAAACGGTGGGAAACTTTTTGGGCAATAATTAATCAATTGACTTATCCGAAAACTTGTGTAAAGAAAGGTAACCAACACGAACTTGGAATTTTTATATTTGTTTCGGCAGGATTTAGATTTTTAATCCAAAACATTCGAAATTGTTCGCTCCATCATCCAGTTGCGTTGTGTCTTTTCTCTTCTTCTTGTTCAAGCCGTGGGGAGGGTGTCCACAAAAAACATTCTGACGCTCAAGTCAGTGACTTTGCCTAATAATCTTGTAACAAAGATTAGTTATCAGAGTTAAAAGTTATCTGTCCTCATTGTCGGACAAATATTTATAAATTATAATGAGCTTATCGTTAGGTCTGACTCATTAATCACCAATAAATGACATTATTCCTATTAATTGTCAATAAATGACAATTATTTTCATTAACTCCCCATCAACGACAGTTATTATTATTGATTACCTTAACGACTGCTTTTACCGATTGGTTAGCTGTTTGTTCGCTCAGTTCATTGGCCTGAGAGATATTATCGGTCGTCCATGAGCCCAAAATAACTTAGAGGCTCTCTTGCATCTTTACCGTTCATTCGGCTATGAGCCCATAGTAACATAAGCCCCCCAAGCCCTAGCAAAATTTTTGATATTGCGTTGGGTTTGTAAAGTTATACCGATCGGCACGGGATCTTACCTGAGTTTCAAGGGTTATGACAATTCATACAATAACATGCGTTCTCTATCGACCGAGGGGGTTTTGCACTAAGAGTTCCCTTGGAGTGTCTCTCAGATTAAGGTGAGAGTTCACGAAGAGCGTTCGTCACCGAGAGATTTTAGGTCTTACGAGTTCACTAGGAGTGTGCCCTAGGAGCGTTCCCTAAGACCAAGGTGAGAGTTCATGGAAGAACGTTCCTCACTGTTCGGTTTAGGTCTTAGGAGTTCACTAGGAGCGTTCCCTTAGACCAAGGTGAGAGTTCACGAAAGAGCTTGCCTCACCGCTCGGTTTAGGTCTTAGGAGTTCACTAGGAGCGTGCTCTAAGACCAAGGAGAGAGTTCACGAAAGAGCTTGCCTCAGTGCTCGATTTAGGTCTTAGGAGTTCACTAGGAGCGTGCCCTAAGACCAAGGTGAGAGTCTCGAAAAGCGTTCCTCACCAAGTTGAAAAATGTTTTCTGTTGATCGGTTGCTCAAAGTTTGCCAAGTGGTTTGTATACAGTCATGTCATCTGCACCACCGAAGAAAAATAACACTCGAATTTTGAACGGTGAGAAAAATATAACTAAAAATTGAGCTAGTTTAAGCTGAGGCCAAACGACCGAGCAACTGAGACCATTTGGTCTTCGATTGAATGTTTGCCAACCGGTTGCTCAAAGTTGGCCAAGTGGTTTGTATACAGTCATGTCATCTGCACCGAAGAAAAATAACACTCGAATTGAATTTTGAACGGTGAGAAAAATATAACTAAAAATTGAGCTAGTTTGAGCTGAAGCCAGACGATCGAGCAATGTTAGTGCTCAACATCTTGAGAAATCCATGTCTGGATATATCACGATCGAAGCTTGGTGGCCAATGTCTTGTGACCCTGTGAACATTAATTTTCGTCCATTTTCGAAGATGTTTGTTGCGGTGAGCTGCGTCCACCATGTCTGCGCACTTCATGATATTCTGAGCAGCCTGACGGTTCGGAGAATTCCTAACAAATATTTTGTGTCTATTTTCACACCAAAATGGGTTGGCTTCATAGTTAACCAGAAGGCTTCTTTTTTCTAACCCATTTCAGCACTCTCACCCAGCCTAGGGAGACCATGGGGTCTGCTGTCAAAGTTAAGAAAGTTCTCAAACTACAAGAGGAGGAGCGCCGGATCGGCGGGGTTGGATTCGAGCTTTTCTTTGAGGAGGCTCTGAATATCTTTGAAAAGATGACCTGGAGAAGATTAATGAGCGAGATTGAGAATGCGAGGGCGAGAGCGATGACGAGGGTGACGGTGACGACAGTGTAGTGTTGCGGAACCGGTTGGGTGAAAACGCTATTATCGCACCAACCCCAAATCACAACCTGCGATGGCCATGGACGAGACTACGTCAATCGCGAAGTCCTCACTTCATCTCCAACCAAACCTGCACTCATAAAAAACCAGAAGGAATCTCCATGAGCAATATTGCAAACCCAAGAACTCTGTTTCGCTAGCAGTTGTTGCAAAGCAGGGGCAAGCAAGGAGAAATTGCATTGTCAAAACTCTAATTTTTGGGTGAACATGTGGCCAATTGAAGTGTGCCGGAAAGCTGTTTGACCGAATACCCCAGAGAAACATTATTTCTTGAAGTGTTTTAATGGTAGGGTATTTGCCCAAAGGGGATGTTGCTGACTCCGAGGGAGTGGAGCATTTCGAGGGTTTGCTTGTCGACCTCGACATGGTCGGTGGTGATGGCGTAGACATCAGGGACGAAGTCCATGCACCGCTCGTGCTCCTCCTCTTGCAGCTTGAACGAGATGTCACGAACTGCCACGATCAACGCTCATCTGGATGCGCTTCATGAGACGATCACCACCTCTTCTCGCGAGGCCACCAGAGCGTGACCCTGCATTAGTAGCCATGCCCGGATGGCAATGAATATATCGGAGGTGTCGCCGACGTCAACATTCCTCTCTCTGTCTCTGGACCCCTCCTCACCATAACATATCTATTCTTTCTTGGGACATCGGAACTGTCCTGATGAGTCAAGAAAAAACAAACTGTTGAAAAAATATTTTTAATTTCATTATTGAATTTTGTCTTAATGAGAGCATTCTCTCTATTGTGTAGATATTGCTCTTCCCTTTAACGGTGGATAAGACGTCAAATCTTTTGGTTGATTTCGCCATCTCTGTGACTGGTTATTTTGGTTTTCTCTAGCCATAATGGGGTTTGGTGATAGTACTCTCCGAAGGTCATGGTAATCTCCGCTGGATAGTCCTACTTGGCTTTTTCAGAGCTTAAGGATGAAAGAGTCCTCTCCCTTTATTGCCCAAACCATCATTGAAACATTCTACATGCTTTCTTGTATTGACCTTTCCACGAGGCTCCTAATGTTCCATTCAGATAGTGTCGCGAATGCAATAGTAACTGTATTAAGTACGATGCTATATGAAACCTGCTTAATCACGGGGTTGGATGCGATTCCCATCATCATGTGTTCAGAAATTTTTCCAACAAGTGTTTGTTGAATATGCATTTCTATTTGCTCCCTTACGTTACTAGCTTCATGGAAGTGACTTCCTCATTTCCTTTCTTGCTCCAAATTGTTCGATTTTGGGAACGCGAGGCAATAGGTCAGACATTTGTTCCTTGAAAGTTTTCAAAACAAAATATGTCTTTAAAAATTATTATTAAATTTTTTCTCTTATGAAACCTGATACTGATCTAAAGCAACGATGTTGAGGCCGAATGTGTGAATGGTTCCTTGTGATTACAGAGGATGCCGCTTGGCCCCACGGTGGGTGTCAAAATGTTTTGGCAAGATTTAGATTCCTAATCCAAAACATTCAAAGTTGTTCGCTCCATCATCCAGTTGCGTTGTCATCTCTCTTCTCCTTATCCAAGCCACGGGGAAGAGTGTCTGCAAAAGACACTCCGACGCTCAAGTCAGTGACTTTGCGTAATAATCTTGTAACAAAGATTAGTTATCAGAGTTAAAAGTTACCTGTCCTCTTTGTCGGACAAATATTTATAAATTATAATGAGCTTACAGTTAGGTCTGACTCATTAATCACCAATAAATGACATTATTCCTATTAATTGTCAATAAATGACAATTATTTTCATTAACTCCCCATCAACGGTAGTTATTATTATTGATTACCTTAACGACTGCTTTTACCGATCGGTTAGTTGTTTGTCCGCTCAGTTTATTGGCCTGAGAGGTATCATCGGTCGGCCATTAGCCCAAAATAACTTAGAGGCTCTCTTGCATCTTTATAGTAACAATATTAAAGCACAATTTTATATAAAAAGTAATCGATCAAATGTTTCCTTGAAACATAGTGATAGAATTATAAGCTAATATTCCAAAAAGATAATAAAATTGAAAAAGTACTATGAAAATGCATTGTGTGGAGGTATCCAACCCTTTTTTCTATATTATCCTGTTTCGTATCGAACCTGGTACGGAGCTCCAAATAGTCTGGCGTATTCGTCTGTTTGTTTGTGAAGCTGACGATTTGTTCATTGTATAGAATAATGAGGTCTTCTGATAAGTCAATCTTTTAAAACATCTTCCAGTGCAAGATGTTGACCGAGCTGTCCTGGTCTTTAAGTCTTTGCTTATCCTGTACCTTCCTATCTTAATAGTGACCACCATGGGTCATCTTGGTTAGAGTTCGAGGTTTGGAAATCTTCATCCATGAAGGTAATGAGCAACATCGTTCTTCAAGGCTTGTCAACTAAGTGGACAGTCCGGAGAGCACGAACATGGCACTTCCAGGCTGAAGAGGAGGATCCATCGCCCAAGAATCCCCCGAATATGGTGTTGATATGCCCATGCAACGGGCGATCTCTATTGCGGCTCTTGCTTTTGCTCTACCTTCTCTCTTGTCACTAGTGCAGTCAGGAGAAACGACAACAGTTATTTTTTATCATAGACAGCGGTTCTTGACCCGATACATATAAAGGTGAGTCAAAAAGTCTACACTTTTATGCCTCGGTTGTGAACTGAGGCAAAAAGGTGTAGGATTTCACCTTAGTTCAAAGGCAACCGATGCAGTAGGTTTTTTGTTTTTTATTTTTTTTGAAGGACTTTACGCCTTGGTTCCTTTTGAACCGAGGCAGTATGTAACACCCCAAATTTTGAAGTGTCACGGTGCAAAATTTTTTTTTTGAAACACAATGTTTCCATAAAACATTTATGAAAAATAATAATCTTTATTCGATAAGAAAATGCGAAAGCCAAACATAACCATAAATGTTGTCTGCAAATCTCAGAATATCTCTGGCACATAAAAATACAAGGTCTGAAAACTTTTCAACAATAGAAAATAATAATAAATCCCAACTCTCGCAAGCTACTCCGATCCAGTCTTAGCTCCATACCGTATACCCCGTACAAGTACGATCATCGTAGGTGGAAACCACAACCATAACATTTCAGGGTGAGAAACCAGAATTATCATATCACACAATAAAACAATAATCATATTAACTACAATAATAACCAAATCATAAACATATATCATCACCACGTTAACATCACAACATTAACATCAACATATTAACATCACAACAATAACATCACAATATTAACATCACAACTCAATGGTCTACTTTCTCTACACTACCACAACACCTAATCGCCATAACCAATTCAATACGAGTCACACAACACCCTCTTTTCGTATCACACGACCAAATAGAACATCTTTCCCGCATTACCCAGATGAAGAGTCATTACTACTAAACCATCCTCTTCCCGCATCACACGGCCGAAAGAGTTATCACTACTGAATCATCATCTTCCCGCATCACACGGCCAAAGAGAATTTCTTTCCCGCATCACACGGCCGAAAGAGTCATCACCACTGAAACATCATCTTCCCGCATCACACGGCCGAAAGAGTCATCACCACTAAATCATCATCTTCCTGCATCACACGACCGAAGAGAATTTCTTTCCTGCATCACACGGCCGAAAGAGTCATCACCATTGAATCATCATCTTCCCGCATCACACAGCCCGAAGAGAATTTCTTTCCCGCATCACACGGCCGAAAGAGTCATCACCATTGAATCATCATCTTCCCGCATCACACGGCTGAAGAGAATTTCTTTCTCGCATCACACGACCGAAAGCGTCATCACCATCAACATCATCTTCCCGCATCACACGACCGAAGAGAAATTCTTTCTCGCGTCACACGACCAAAAGCGTCATCACTATCAACATCATCTTCCCGCATCACACGGCCGAGGATAATTTCTTTCTCGCAGCACACGATCGAAAGCGTCATCACTATCAACGTCATCTTCCCGCATCACACTCAATGCATATTCTTAATAACATACATTGGTCAACAATCACAATGAAAATAATACAATTCTTCTTACTAGCCTTTTTCTCTTTCAAAACAAGGTTTCAACGCTTTTATTCACGTAACCCTGCATGAGTTTGCACTAGTACAAAATGTGCTTTTAAACTCGCACAATAGACCTCGGTTTACACCAAACCGCTGTCTATTCAAACACGGTGGCAGTTTTGTAATTAACGAGACCTTATACGCCTCGGTTCAGACTAGACCGGTGCCATAAAGGCCTACCACTTCGGTTGTGAAAGCAACCGGTGCCTAATTAGTGGTTTCTGACACGGTTTCTGACGCGGTTAAGAGAAACCCGAGGTGGAAGGGGTATACTGCATCGGTTGGTAGGAAGGACCGAGGCGTATAAGCCTCTACTACCTCAGGCCCAATAAGGACCGAGGCATATAAGCCTCTTATTTCCCCAAATATTTTCCCCAAATTCAACGAAAACCTAGTCGCCTCCCTCGCTCTCGCCTCCCTCGCTCTCGCCTCCCTCCCCTCGGTGTCGCCCCCCTCGGTGTCGCCCCCCTCGCTGTCGCCCCCCTCGCTGTCGCCCCCCCTCGCTGTCGCCCCCCCTCGCTGTCGCCCCCCCTCGCTGTCGCCCCCCCTCGCTGTCGCCCCCCCTCGCTCTCGCCCCCCTCGCTCTCGCCCCCCTCGCTCTCGCCCCCCTCGCTGTCGCCCCCCCTCGCTCTCGCCCCCCTCGCTCTCGCCCCCCTCGCTCTCGCCCCCCTCGCTCTCGCCCCCCTCGCTCTCGCCCCCCTCGCTCTCGCCCCCCTCGCTCTCGCCCCCCTCGCTCTCGCCCCCCTCGCTCTCGCCCCCCTCGCTCTCGCCCCCCTCGCTCTCGCCCCCCTCGCTCTCGCCCCCCTCGCTCTCGCCCCCCTCGCTCTCGCCCCCCTCGCTCTCGCCCCCCTCGCTCTCGCCCCCCTCGCTCTCGCCCCCCTCGCTCTCGCCCCCCTCGCTCTCGCCCCCCTCGCTCTCGCCCCCCTCGGTCTCGCCTCAGATTAGGGTTTTTCTGATGTTGATGGTGGTGGTGCGAATCTAAGATTAGGGTCAGATTGGGGTCAAATTAGGGTCAGATTAGGGTTTTTCGAATCTGAGATTTTGTTTTACTTGCTTTCTTTAGGTAAATGTGTTAATTTGCCAGTGTTAATTTGCCTGAGGCACCAAAATTAAATTCCTATGTTAATTTGCCATCATTTTCAAAGCAGGCTAATGTGCTCAGATATGCAACCAGTTCATAACGAAAATCATAATGAAAAAAAAAATAAAAAAAAAGACCCTACTGCCTCGGTTCATCCTCCAACCGAGACAGTAGAAGGAGAAGAACAATCTCAGTTCTAATAACCGAGGCCGAATCATACCATTTTTTGTCTCGTTCCAGAATCGAGGCATAAAGTTTACCACTTTTTACCTCGTCTGAATATGCCTCGGTTCAGGAACCGGTGCCTATCAACAAAAATAACCGGTGCCATTTCCAATTACACCCTCGTCTCCACTTACGTAACACACAAACATATCTAGATGTATATGTATTTTTTTATACTATCACTCCCTCAAGTGGGCCCCACACCAATCTATCCACTTTTTAATACACTTTACGTAACCTTCTTCTTTTCTCTACCCAGAAACTAAACACACCTATTCATTGTCCATTCTTTGTACCACTAAATATTCGTGACACACTCACTGGTTCTCAGACCACCATACACAAGAGAGGTAACAACTATCTACATAATATTCATCAATCCACAAAACTGAAAGTCAACAGTGAGCATGAAAAACCAACATGCCTTATACGAAATAAGAACACTCATCCGCAAACCACGAAACATATATATATAATCTAAACAAACACCCAAACAACGTACAACGTCATCTCCTTAGCCCAAACCGAAACCCTACACCGAGGCACTAGGTGTATCTCACGCAACATATCCTTATATAAATCAGAACGCACAATTCTCATGATATATATACGAACGGAACAAAAACAATGCAAAAATAAAGACCCAGAATATCACCCAACACTATTCACACATGATAGTTCCTAGTCACTCCCCTTACCTCTTAGTCCAGCACGTTGCTAAGGCTTCTATGCATTCCAAATCCGCTCGAGAGAACTCCTCCACGTACAGATCTAGGATAGAGCAATGAATACCATGGTTGTCTTATCAACACTCGCGATTGTTGTGTAAGGGCAGAGGTTCTCTCATTCCTTTCCCTCACGCTCACCGGTCAAGTTCTGGTGTAGGAAGCCAGGACTTTCTCTCTCGAACACTGCTTTGATTTGAAACTAGAGGATATCTATTAGGGTTGTTTCCTAATTCTCCTGACTGCCGTGTCCTTTCTCATATTTTTAACCTAATATATCTCTCAACTAACCCTAATCTCCAACGGCCCACAATCTCTCTTTTCACTCTAAATTTTTTCTGTTATAATCCCCCTTTTTCTTCGAATAAACAACAAGAAATATACCTAACCGATCCTCTGGCTAGTGATGGTTTTTATTTTCTCCCTTCCTGCTCAACACGTAAATCATGCAGAATAATAAGGTCCAAGCGCCTTTCTCTCACCTAACTTACAAAGCTTGTAACGAGGCCAAAACTAATTCCTCACATCCATGTAAAAACAAAAGTAAAAGATCAAATCCTATTAGCTAATAAAGTCTTCCCGGGCCCAATTATCTATTTCCTTCTTTCTTTCTAAAGTTAAAACAAACAGTTCAAAAGGGAATTCACCCCCAAACATGTTGCGTGCAATG
Organism: Vigna umbellata; assembly: GCF_029865625.1. Taxonomy (NCBI): domain Eukaryota; kingdom Viridiplantae; phylum Streptophyta; class Magnoliopsida; order Fabales; family Fabaceae; genus Vigna; species Vigna umbellata. The sequence goes on from NC_142168.1 coordinate 21,973,189, forward strand.
TAGATAATAAATACCAAGCTTCCACTTTCAAATAAAAATATAACCTTTCTTTAACTTATTTCGAAAATTAAATAAAAATAATTATTAATTAATTTTTCACACATTGCCTTAACTATTATCATAAAAAATCATACAATGATTAAACATTAATATTATAAAATATAAAATAAAAATAAGATATTTTTATTTTATCCACGTCTTACACAGTAGAGTGTTTTTTTATTTTATATTTTTGCTTTTTCGTTGACTTTTTGCCTCGGTTGTGGCCTTAACCGATGTCATTGCACTAGCGCAGTTAGGGAAAACGACAACGATTATTTTTGCCAATAGGTCACGGTTCTTGAACCGAGGCATATTCAAGCGAGGCAAAAACTAGTCTTTTTGCCTCGAGTCTGAACCGAGGCATAAAAGGGTAGGATTTTGCCTTGGTTTAGCCTTAACCAAAGCAGTAAACGTTTTATTTTTTTTTCGCATGACTTTATGCCTCGGTTCCCACTGAACCAAGCCAATATATCCCCCTCTACTGCCTTGGTTGTGGCCTTAATCGAGGTAGTAAAGTCCTCTTTTGTTTTTTTTTTTCATCCGCCAGCCTTTCTGCTTTGGTTGTGACCTTAATCGAGGCCATAGGGGGCTTTTTTGCCTCGATTATGGTCTTAATCGAGACAAATTCCCCTGTTTTTTCTAAAATTAGGTCTGTTTCTGCTACATTCCCAACTACAAAAACAAACCTGCATATAATTTTATATCCAAAACAGTCCAGAATAATCCAAAAACGTATATTTTGAATGAAAATTATATTAAAATATAAATACATTCAATGTAATCATAAATCAACTTCTTAGAAGCATAAATCAATTCAATGCAATCATAAATCAACTTTGAAGCATAAATCAATTCAATGCAATCATAAATCAACTTTGAAGCATAAATCAATGCAATGTACAAAGTTAAACTAATAATAATGTACAAAAGCATAAAACAACTTAGAAATCTAAACTTAGAACTTACTATATCCTAATATCTACTACATACTATTATATAATTGAATTACATATTTAGCCAGTGTTTTCCTCTTGAGTTGAAGTGACTTCTCTGGAATTGGAGCAGTCTTATTGAATCTTTGAATAAAACACAATGATTTCAATTAGTGTATATGAAATCTAAACTATAGAGAAAATAAAATTCAAACCTAAATATTACCGTTTGTCATCCACTGGTGTAATGTGCACGAATAATAGTCATCATCCAAAACATGACATAGTAACAACATTCATATGACCCCGTTTGTCTATTAGACTACAATATATCATCATAATTATAAAATGTTAATTAACATCATTGGAATGGAACCAAATGTAACAAAGTATGGACTAAAATACCAAACCTTAAGGGCAACTCATGCAACCTTTTTAGCTGTAGCAGTAGATCTCCCAGATAACATCATATGTGTTGCAAGGGAACTATTAAAAAAAATTGCTTTAGCATACATTTATATAACAAAGAAAGTTGAAACATTGATGTTCTTACCAATCTATTACATGTCTAAGAGGGCTGGGAGGAGACTTGTGCAATGAACAAAACCAGACAGTAGTATTCTCCGGTATGGAGATCACAAGTAGCTGCCAATGACACCTGAAATTAGTAATAACTTAATTGTCATATACCAAAATTAATAAATGAAACTTTAAAGTTAACAAACTTCACTTTGTTACCAATGAAGAGTATTGGTAAATTTGAAGATAAATAATTTTGATGATGCTGAAAGATGTACATTGTTATAGTTGTTTTAAAAGCAATTTGTAGATAATAAATGTATTAGGAAAAGCCTTAAACATGTAATACTTAGAAAAATTTGTATTTCTAGAACTGCTACGCATTTAATCGATTATTAGAAGCTATAATCGATTATCCTGAGCCCTTCTGAAAAACCTCGTTACTATGGAATAATCGATTATTACTCCAAATAATCGATTATCACAGTTCTGATGAGAACTGCCAAACTCTCTGGAATAATCGATTATTCCTCAGGATAATCGATTATCACTTTTTTGAAAACCCTGTAACGGACTCGAATAATCGATTAGCACTAACAATAATCGATTATTTGCGACAGTTATAATTCATCTTTGCGAACTTAGACCAGTGGGCTATATAGGTGAGTTCCAAAACTCTTAGAAAGACTACTAAGCTTGTGAGAATACAGTGTGATCTGAGGAAGTTCCATAAGCTAGTTCATTGCACTGTCAAGTCTCGTGAAAAGGAGAAGCTCTCGCTTTGTGGGTCAAAGGTCAGAGCGATTCTCTTCGAGTTGGCAACGCTACTGTTCTTCTGGTTCGTTGGTCGAAGGAAGAACTGTTCTGCACTGTTCTGGAGTCGAAGGAAAGTGTAGATTGCTTGCTTCCATTTCGTTGGTCGAACGTTTTATAGTTCTGTTTTTTTATTCACTCTCAATTGTATTTTGTTGAAACTGATTTTAGTGAAATCGTTATCACTTTTTATAGTGATTAACAACTGGACGTAGATTCTTTTGAATCGAACCAGGATAAAAATCCAGTGTGTCAACTTTTCTATTCCTTACACTCGTTACTGTTTTACGCACATCAAGTGTTTGTTAAATTTTCTCTAAGAAAATTGATTTTCTAAAACGGACCATCATAACTTGATTTGTGACCGTAACACGCTTTCCGAGTATTTTATTCCGTTGTGCGACTCTATAATGGTACCGATTGTTCTGACACACTTACCCAAGTATATAAGGGAGAAAATATATCTCCTTCCCTATTCCAAAGCAGGTATTGATGTATGTTTGGATATCATCAAATTTATTTCTTTCATGAGTCACAGAGGAGTCAATGAACCTATATACATTGTTGAACCCCTTCTTGTTACTAACATCAAACATATGCCTAAAATGAAGAAATAATCTGTATAAGTAACTTAATAAAAAAGAATTACATAAAAAAAGTCTCATAAACATATATCACACACAGCTGAATGAGTGTAATATTAATTTCTTCTCTCCCCGACGCAAGCTCCCTAACATCTTGCTAATGCAAGTATAATGGGATCTGAGCTTCTCTTCCAAATGTAGTAGAATCCCAATGTACAGTCAACGATGCATTTGAAATGATTTCAGAAAGCTCATCTAACGCACCAAGAGGGTTGTCCTCAGATAAATGAGTCTTCTTCGATGTAGGTCTTCCTTCTTGACCTATCTGCTGTTACAAGAAAAAATGGTTATGTTATGACGTCAATTAGAAGTATATATTAAAATTGAGAAGTATATAGTACGAGTGTTTACCGGGGGATCAGATACATCACCAACCAAATGTCTAGGCCAAGGGACGAAGGACTTAAATGTCTCTTCTATAGTGAAGAACTCATATGTAGGCACAGGAAGAATGACATTTGGTACGACAACTTCATCCATCGTGACCCTGACCTCATCTTCTAGTAGTTGTACACCATGCACTACAGTGGCTATCTCATAGACTGTGCCACGAGCCACTAGCATGGTCCTGGTATTAGAGAGAATATATAACTGACATGGACGAGTGTCATCCATGTCATCCCCTGGGGCACCAGCAGCTGAGTAACTTCCTTTACCGCTTCTACCTGTTAAATTAAATGTTAGGTTATACAAAAAGTAAATTAATAAACAAAAATGATTAAGTTTACCTGTAGGGGGCACAACATGTTCCGCTACAGGAGATGGCGGAGGACGATTGCCATAATCCTCATAACGCTATTGGGACCGACGCGCAATCATTTCAGCAACTTCATCATACAACTCGACCTGAATCTTCTTTGTGATCTCCTACTTCATATCTTTTCTTATTTCCTCCTTCATCTTTTCATATGAATATGGATGCGAGGAAGACCCAAAACTGTCGTATGTCTATGCCAGTCCCAGTAGTCGCACCCTTCCTGGGTGCTCAGGTCGTCCAATAGTTGTGATAAGAATATCCTGATGACCTTCTTGTGTGAATTGACCTTGGAAGCTCTGCTTAACCAAGGAGTCCTGTACAATAACAAAACTTCAAAATAATTTGGAAGATCTATGTAATATATATAACAAAAATGTTGTAAAAATATGAGAAATGACATCTTACAATTCTTTCAGATATATCTCTAGTAGAGTCGGAAGTGTAGGAGCCCGATGGTTTTACTAACTTCCACTTCTCGTGCTGACATGGTGGTGAAGGAGGAGGAGGAGAGTCACCACCCTTAGAAAGTGGAAGTCTATTATCCGACTTCTGCTTGATTATTTTCTCCTCAAGCTTCCTATATCCACCACGAGACAATAGGTGTGGTTTTTTATTTTGAGCACTTATTCCTTGTGCTTTTGACCTTTTTTCCTGTGACAAAATGAAACAATTGTCATAAAAAAGAATTATGAATGATGAATTGAATGATTTTACCTACACTTACCTGCCATGTCTCGAATGAACGAAGCTCTACAAACCGACGCCATGTTTCTTAGTCAATTGCTGAATATTTGGAACATGGAGTTTCATTACGTTTTGGTCCAAATATATATCTAGACGTCAATTTTTTCTTAAACCCTCGAAATGTTTCTCCAATTACAGATAAACACCTATTCCTTAAGCTTTCTACATTTGGCATATCAAATATCATTTGCAACAAAGAAAGTAATAAACTTATATCAATACAAATTTATCAATATAATGAATCTAGAATTTGGAGCACTATTGTTTAACTTACCAATAGATTTTGCCAGATGAGATTCTGATCAGCCTCAAATACATGGTCAAAGGATGGAAGAAGTATAGAGATATGATCACGTCCTAGTACTCTAAGGTAAGACCTAAATACATTTGCATTTGGGCTAGATGCAACTCCAATGACCACGTCAATAATGACAGGTGTCGTCTCACCTGTATTTCTTCTAAATATAAGCTGTCGTAACTCGTCGCTCCTCTCGTCTGTTTAGAAGTGGTGGGGTCTTCATCCCTTGACGAATAAGGTGACTCAGCCACATATTTGTCACAATAAATAAGATGAAAGATTAATAAAACACTTATAAAATAACATATATTATTTAACAAAAGCCATAAATATTTACACAAACATGAAATTCATACATAATCATATGGATTGGTCATATGTATATTCCCTCATTGTGATCTTCCCGAATTGCTTGTATATCATCAATTAAAGGGTCGTCATCCAAATTTATTGTCTTTTTAAAGGAATGGTTGTCAGCAATATGAAGATTACTTAGATTCTATTATTTATCTTCAATTTGTCTTTTTCCTTGAAGAGCAACATACCAATGGTCAAACGCAGGATCTTTGTACAGAATGTGCAATTATTAATTTCGTAGCCTGTATAACATACAACATCAAACTTCAAACCATTTTCTAGCCACAACAAAGTCTCAGAAGACTGTGATTCTTTCAAAACATCATATTTGAACCATAACAAGAATGTTTTGTTATGCTCCATCAACTGCCATTTCTCTCATTGTCTTGGACACTTGTCCTTTACAATGACTTTGTGTACTTCTAAAAATGGGATCACTTTCATTTGTGTTGTTTAATATGTACAGATATGCTTGCATCAATTCTTCACGACTTTTCGTCACCACATTCACACCTTAGATGCTTTTACTTGTAGAATATTTATTCAACCATGATGTCCGAGGGACTCCTATCAGATTTTCTTTAGTCATATATATAATCAAACTCGATACTTTCTTCAACAATATATCTTTCAACCATTGAACCTTCTGGACGATATTGATTTTTGACGCACCCTTTCAAAATCTTCATATAACGCTCAATAGGGTAAATCCATCTTAAGTATACTAGTCCACAGAACTTTATTTCCCTGACCAAAGGAACAAGTAAATGCACCATGATGTCGAAAAAGGATGGAGGGAAAAACATTTCTAGCTGACACAAGATGATGATAATTTCGCTTTGAAGTTCATCTAACTTTGTAGGATCGATGAATTTACTACAAATTGATGAGAAAAATGAGCACAATCGAGTTATGGTCTGCCTAAATTTTTTCGGAAAAATTCCACAAATTGCCACCGGTAACAATTGTTGCATTAAGACGTGTCAATCGTGAGACTTAAGTCCAAGAAGCTTTAAGTCCTGCATTGACACTAAGCTCTTGCTATTTGAAGAGTATCCTTGTGGTACCTTGATACTCTTTAAACAAAGACAAAAACTTATCTTCTCTTGTCTGGACATTGTGTAACATGCAAGGGGCAAATAAGTACGTTTACCAATCTCTCTTGGTGCCAACTCTTCTCGAATCTTCATGCCAACCAAATTGAAACGCGCATTCACTCCATCTTTTGTTTTTCCCTGCATATTTAGTAGTGTACCAATCAAGCTATCACAAACATTATTCTCTACATGCATGACATTTATGCAATGTCTAACATCTAACTTTGACCAATATGGAAGATCAAAGAATATTGATTTCTTCTTCCAAGGGGTCGTTACAGAAGACTTCTTGGACGTTTTCCAAAATACATGATGTACTCTATTAAATTTTTCAAGAACTTCAAGTGCAGTAACTGGAATGGCTACATTGTCTTTCTCTTGTTCTCCATTGAATGCTTTCTTTAACCTTCGACATTAATGATTAGATTGTAAAAATCGCCAATGACGCATATACACTGTCTTCCTTCCATGTTTGAATTAATGAGTTGCAGTGTTTTCTTCACATATAGGACAGACTTTATGACCCTTCACACTGTATCCTGACAAATTACCGTAAGTTGGGAAGTCATTAATGGTGCAAAATAACATATCATGCATCATGAAAGTTTCTAAAGCAAATGCATTAAATATTTCAACCTCATCAACCCACAACAACTTCAAGTCATCAACTAGTGGCCTGTGATAAACATCTATGTCATTTCCAGGCTGCTTTGGACCAGATATCAACATTTAAAACATCATGTACTTTCTTTTCATGCACAATACAGGATATAATTGTAAATTATCAGTATAACAGGCCAACAGCTGTGATTGGTACTTAAATTACTAAATGGGTTCATTCCATCAGTAGCTAAGCCAAACCTAAGATTTGTACACTCTTGACCAAATTGGGGGAATTCTTGATCAATATTTTTCCATTGCTTTGAATCAGCTGGATCAATATTCTCTCATCTGCATGTCATCTTAGGTTTTTAGCGTCTTTCGGATTCGTGAACAAACGCTTAAGTTTGGCCGCGAGTGGAAGGTACCAAACTACTTTCAAAGCAGAACTATTCTTTTCTGTGTGACCACTACCTTCACCGTTGTTTTTTGCCTTGTATCATGATAACCCACATTTTGGACACTTTGTCAAAACATCATACTCATTCATATACAATATGCAGTCATTCGGACATGCATGTATCAGTTTATACTTTATACCCATCGAACAAAGAATTTATTTTGCATCATAATTACGAGTGGGTAATGTATTTCCATCTGATAGTAATTCATTCAACAACGACAACAATTTTGTAAAACTCTTATCAGCCATCCATTGCTCGCCTTTAAATTCATGACCCTTAACACCGCTGACAACCGTGTGAACTTAGTTGAACCGACATACACAAGAGTCTTCGCATCAGTGGACATCGTTTCATACACATGCGCTTGGGCAAAAGCTTTTGCGCCAACATTGCTGATCATGTCCTTTAAGTTTTCTTCTTCCGGTCGATCTTCCATATCCATGGTGGAATCATATACATTTTTAGTTGGAGAGATAGGTGGAAAGTTTGTTGCCTCGTCGTGCCATATCCATGTTGCATAACTTCGTATGAAACCATCACAGATAAGATGTTCCCTAATATCGATTGCATTCAACTTCCTCCCATTCAAACAGTTGACACAAGGACATCTAAACTTGACTTCATCATCACCACTTATACTCGCATTACGTTGTGCAAACTGTATAAATTCTTCTAGCCCTCTCTCGTGCTTAGTGCTGATGTGTGGTAGATTAATCCACCCTCGATCCGTATGCATATTTACTGAAATTATTTACATAATTTCAATAATCTTGAATGATCACTTTGATCATTGTTGTATTCAAGGTTTGACCCTATCCCATTCAAGAAGATTTACTTTTTTTAGTTTATTAAACATATAAATTTTAAACAACGTATCTAAAATTTCACGAAATTTTACCAGCAGTTCGCATTGGTGTTCAGGTTACATGAAATGAAACTGATTATAAATCACAATCAAATATGCACCCGAAGATCAATACAAAACACAACTGCAAATTTTCATGAAACTTAAGACTTTCTATATTAAAATTTATATGTATTGATAAACTATGAAAAAGGTATTACTCTTCTTAAACTGTGCAATCGAACAATTCAAGATTCAATACTTGTAAATTATTATTACCATCTCCCCTCTATTCATTTGTAAAACGTACATTTGTTCAAAAAAATCTGGAGATAATAAATAATTTTTGTATTGAATCTCAAACGGGAAACTAAGACTAATTTACAACACCAATATATATTCAAGCAAAAAGAAATTACATATGCAACATGCAATATATTCAAGCAAACAATATATTCAAGCAAATAATTACATAGGCAACATATACCATATGTTGAAGCAAACAATATATTCAAGCAAACAAATAATTACCTGGGAGCGTGAAAGTCAATCAATAATGGAGAATGTGAGCGTTTTAGAAGCTATAAAATCTCACAAAAATACAATATCTGGAAAAAACATAAACAAATTAATGAATGACATTAAAACTGATTCTAGAATATGTTTGTAATACTAAAATGCATCACACATGTTCCTTTGTTGGTTTAATAATAACAACAACTACAATTATACTAAGTTCATTATTTTGGCTTCATTCCAACACCTAACTTAATTCTCCTAGTCAATGACCAAACATAACACAATTCCAAATTTAACTTCCATGACATAAAACTTATTCATTCTCGTTTTAAATGTTCTTTGGAGTTCAAACTTCTAATAATTATATCAATCATGATATATTTTACTTCATACTCCAACAATAAAACATAATTACCACTTTCATTTACAGTGAAATATTAACATAGAAACCTCAACTTATCTCTAACCAACCCAAACACCAATTTTCAAACAAACACGTAATCAATCCACCTAACTAATTCTCAATCATACAAACACATAAAATTCTTCAGATTATAACAAAATGACACAAAATCAAGATGAATACCAATCAGAATTACCAATTTCGCAGCAGGGAGCGGCGACAGCGGGGATAGACTGCGGCGGTAATGTGTGGAGGCAGTAGGGAGCGCAGCAGCAATGAGGAGGGAGCGCGATTGTAATAGTGTGAAGGCATCACGCTGGCGACGATGCGGAGGGAGCGTGGTGGCGAGGCAGCGACGTAATTGCGGGAGAAGATCGGCGACGAGGCAACGCGAGGAGACCGGCGATGAGGTAGTGCAAGGCAATGCGAGGCTTCTTCTTGCTCGAGAACACCGACGACGTGGTGGCGACGGAGACGACACTGATTCGAGGGGTTGGAGAACAATAATAAGAGGGAGAGTTTGCGCAAGAAGAAGAGGAACAATGATGAAAGGTTACTTTTGAATATAACAAGTTATAGTGCCTCGGTTCCAAACTTAACCGAGGTCATATAGCCATACTACCTCGGTTATTAAGGTTAACCGATGCCGAAACTATCTGAAAATAATTAAAAATGAAAAATATAATGCAATTTTGAAAATATATTGACTCGGTTGGGGCCTAACCAATGTGATAAAGCCATATTGACTCGATTCTTTGAAAGTCGATGAAATAGCATGCACCAGAGCGTCCCTGCAATTGGAATGTCAATCTGAGAAGTTTCGGATTTGTAAAGGAGCAGAGTGTACGTGTCAAAGTTTACACCTCGGTTCTGATTTTGTAACCAAGGCAATATATGATTTTCGTAATGTTTGTCAGCGTATCTCAAAGGTAGCAGGGTGATTTGGCAATAATTTATGCCTCGGTTTCTTATGTAACCGAGGTAGTAAACCTTTTGCGCTTTGGTTCTTTTTGAACCGAGGCATAAAACTTCCCTAAAACTACGAAAATGACACTGTGCTATTATATGCTTCAGTTTCAGTAAAGTCGAGGTGTATATAGCGCATTAAAGAAGAATTTTTTTAATAGTGTGTCTTTGTCTATCTATCCCCTAACATGGACGCTCCTTCCTTTCTAGACTTCACCGTCTTGGTCTCTTCTCCTACTTCTCACTCTTAATGCTAGGGTGGTAGGTCTTGCGTTCGGCTGCCTGTGAACTGCTCACCAAACATGTTTCTTATGTTAGAAAAGTTCTCCATCGAGTTTAATGGTAAGGAGTTAAGCCACTCCAAGGCTTCTCCCACTAGGGACAAGGAGAAAGTTCTACAACATATGGCATTATTGGTCGTATAGAATGCCATCTGATTAAGGAACATTTTGAGATGTTCCTCCAGATCAGTCGACCCGTCATACATATTGAAGTTGGGTGGAACGAACTTGTTAAAAAAGGAGTGCTTAGTTTCTCACACCAAGAGGGGGGTGAATTGGTGATGCAAAAAAATGTTTGCTTTCAAAATCTTTTTCGCAAAGTAGGATGTCTTTGGACTTTTCTTGAAATGCAAGTAAATTTGTATGTAATGAAACAATACGCTTAATCGAATGCAATAACAGGTTAATCGACTATATGCATAGATAGGGAAGAGAGAATTCAAACACTGCTTTTTATACTAGTTTGGCCAAGCCTACATCCAATGTCCTTCCAATGAACCTGAGTTGGAAGTCAATGCACTATAAAGATTTGAGTTTTTACACCAAGGTTTTTACAGTGACGTCACGTCAAAATGTAAAACACCTCTCTAACTCACTAATATAAATATAGGCAGTACAACAAACAAGACACATAGCAAGAACACCCTCTTCTGCTGTCAAACCCTTTGAGACACTCTTAAAGTCAAGAACACAATTCTTCTTCCTGTAATCACCATAGGGAATACCAGCCAATCTTCATGATTACAGAGTTCCTAATCAAGCAAAATACACCTCGTTGTGCAAAGAGATCAGACGTTCAAAACACAGTAAACCTTGCTGCACAAGAAACCTTCAAGACTCTAAATCACCACGGTAGATCTTCAGTTCTTGGAGCTTTTCTTTCCTCGGTAAGATATTATAGCGTTTTCTGAAAGATATGAAAATGTAAAAGATTAAAACTTCTTACAAAAATCAAGTCAGGCGTCAATATATAGTTTTTCACAAAACAGACGCGTTTTAATTGATTTGACTATTAATGTAGTCGAATACATTTGACATTTGTAACATAATAATAGCAATCAAATGCATTAATTAAATGCGCATTTAATATAATCGATTCATAATAAAGGCTTGGTCAACATATTTAAAAATATGACTGTTGTGATAGTTATGTCAAGCATTTAAACAATTTTCAAATCAATAACAAACTTAGTCGAATACAAGTTGCATGCAATCGATTAAGTAGAAACACTTAACACATTTTTGCAAAATTTTCTTCTCAAAATATCTCACAACACACTTGAAAGGAATTTGTGCAAACCCACGAGTTTTAATCGATTTGAACAATAATGTAATCGACTTAAAATTGTTGTTTTGCCATACTTTAAAGTTCAACCATAGTGCTTGTTGTTTTTCATTTCCGAAAACATATGTTATGCATCCACAGATAAAATCATATATCAATCACAATGTTATGCATTGATCAACATAATATGTTCATAGATATGCTTTTACAGATATAACAAAGTCAGCATAAGCATATGACATGTATAACACAATACACACGTGTTATTATTAATTATGTGTTGTCAACATCAAAAACACAACTATCACTAAGATTGTGGGTTCAGCTAAACCAGTGCTCCCCCTATCAACAATCTCAACATAACTGCTCAGAGATGTGAGCCTCCATGATGGCCAATACAAACTGTAGCATCCCAACGTTGTGCTCCATTTTCACCAGATGACGATCCTTGCTGGTCGTGATACTCTCTTCCTGTATGATTTGTGTTGCATTGTCCTTAATCTTGGTACTAGTGACCTGGTCCGGTTTGGCTAGCCCAGAATGTTGTGTCGTCAACTCTATGCGGACGATCATGTCCTCCTCTTCATTAGCTTTCTCCCTAGCAGCATTTTCTGCCCTTAGGGCGGCCAATTCTTCTGAGCTCATGTTTCTCGTGGTCACCGTTGGGTATACTTCTGGATTCTTCGACCCCACGGTGGGCACCAAAATATTTCAGGTGTAAGGTCGAAGATCTCCACAAAATACTCCTTCTATCTTTCTCCGAATTAACTTAGGTTATGTTGAACACTCTTAGTCAAATTTCTTCCTTACCCGAGCTCCAAATCGTCCGTGTTGTACCTGTCAAAGACATTCTTACACTCAAGTTAGAGATTAATCCAATCAACAGTCACAGTAAAATCTCAAATTTGTAATAAATGCAATCACCTACCGTCTTACATTTGACCTGCATTTATAGTTGTTGAGTTGGACTTATGATTAGCAAAATTATAATCACGATCCATAATCTTAATAAACAAAACTTATTGGCAAACCTGATTAAGACTATTCTTAAGGTTGCTTAAGACTATGATCGATCGTCCATTAAGATTAAGAAAGATACCTTATGGTCATGCAATACACACTAGTAGGATAACGAGAAAAGGCACCGGTTAGATTTGGTCATAGGCATCGGTTTTACAACCGATGCATATCTGAGCGAGGTAAAAAAGCCACACTTTATAACTCGGTTACGGACCGAAATAAAACGTGATAAAAATATGCCTCGGTTATGTAATAACCGAGGCAGTAGAGGGTTTTTTTTTTCAGATTTAGAACTCAATTCATCATGGCAAACAGAACTTCCCAGCTAAAGAATCTAAAACAATCAAAAGAAAACCATATATGAATCAAACAAGAAACAACACACAATATTACAACAATGTTAAACCATTGATTGAACAATCTAAAACAATCAAAAGAAAATCATACAGGAATCAAGAAAGAAATAAGACACAATATTACAATAATGTTAAACCATTGATTGAACAGAGTTTGACAAGAATCAACTAAAACTAATGAGAAGAAACTCATAAGCAGAAACAACTAAAACCAGAGAACCGTCAGAGCAGTTGCAAACGCTACTATCTAGGATGGCGACGACATTCGAATGGGTGAGAGGGTGGCAGCGACTTGCGGTGAGGGGTTTGACCACAAGTGCCGCGGTGGAGACGATGGAGGGCTCGCCGATCTGGAGTTGTGGATCTGGAGCGGCGAATCTAGATCTGGAGCGGTGGATCTCGCCGATCTGAAGATCTGCATCTGGAGCAGCAGATCTGCATCTGGAGCGGCGGATCTGAATCTGGAGCGGCTTGGCCCTTTTCTATTTTCGGCAGAGGTAGCAGTGCGGAAGCAGCAACGGGGGATCTGGATCTGGAGCGTTTTGGCCCTTTTCTATTTCCGGCGGAGGCAGTAGGGCGGAAGCAGCAACGGCAGATCTGGAGCGGCTTGGCCCTTTTCTATTTTCGGCGGAGGCAGTAGTACGGAAGCAGCAATGGCGGAGGTAGCAGTACGGAAGCAGCAACGGCGGAGGCAACAACGGTGGAGGCTACAACGATGGCGAAAGAGTGGAGTCGTTGGTGGAAGCACCACAGACAGCAGCGGCGAGGCAGGTCACCAATGGGCCGAGCACTGGCACGCGGAGAGCAGGAGGAAGGAGAAAGGAGAAGTAACGCGCAGAGGAAAATAGGAGAGTAAAGGAAGGAGAAGCGCGGATTAGGTTAAGTCTGAATAAAGTGTAGAGGTATAGGCATCGGTTGCCTAGTCATCCGAGACAATAGGGCCTTTTTTTTAACTGGGTAGTGGTATATGCCTCGTTTCTTGAATTAACCGGTGCCATATCATTATTCTACCCCCGCTTTTAGATTAACCGATGTATATAACTTTATACTAGTATATTGTAATACATTATGTTACAAGCACAAGCTCTGGGACAGGCGGTCCATGTTGATGAGGTCTTTCCACAGACTCATGTTTGAAAGGACACTAATGAATTCGTTGATGAAAGATCTCGGAGGACTCATGTAAGCAAATAACTATTACTATTACTAATTTTTAATTTATGTTATTCTGTCATTCCCTAACATTGCTTTTAATGTTTGAACAGGAAGAATTTTCTACGAGACTTTCACAGGGTAGATCTGAACATGGGTCATCTCCTAAATCGGATGATGCGAGTAATGAAGAAGACGACATCCGTACGACACAGTGCTGGGTCGACATCGTTGGTGGGAAGAAAAAGGGACGAGTGTATGGTGTAGGACAACTTACTGCAAACTATACAACATCGAGAGGAGGTACTCTAAAGCAACAACCTTTTTCTTCCACCACTACTGCTGACGAGGCCGTTGTCCGCCTCACGCAGGCACTAGAGCAACGTGACCAGGAAATCACTGATTTTAGAGCAGAGTTTAAAAACTTTAAGGCCCTGATCATGAGAGTGTTGCCTGAAACTTCACATGATCAATTCAATATACCTCTGATCCAGCCACGACCCTCCCCGTCACCCGCTGTCCCTCAGCAGCCCACATCAATCCAACCCTCATCAGTCCACCCGACATCAGTCCAACCCACAGGATGATGAAGATCATTCTGATGATAACTATGTACATTATTAGTTTATTTTGTTATTAGTTGTTATAGAAACATTTGGATATTAGAACATTTGGAGTTTCGATCATTTGGATGTTAGATCAATTGGATGATTTGGATGTTAGAACATCATTATGTTACATTGTTTTATGTTTTATTTATAAATACATGTTCTATGGATGATTGGATAATTCAGATGTTATATTGTCATTCTGATCAATGATTGCATCATTGAGATGCACATTATGCAGGTCTGTATGTTGTTGGAAAATGTTATGCAGGTCTGTTTGTGTTTGAACAATTTATACAGGTTTGTTTGGTTTCATAAGAAATATAATTGTGCCTTGGATCTGCCTCGAACTTACCGAAGGCTTATGCCCTTCGGTAACTACCCACGTTAGGTAATTACCGAAGGCTTCTGCCCTTCGGTAATTAACGAGGGCTTCCGCCCTTCGGTAATTACCGAAGGCTTGTGCCTTTCAGTAATTACCGAAGGCATGCATCCTTCGCTAATTACCGAAGGCTTATTTACCGAAGGGCGGAAGCCCTCGGGAAATCTTATCGACAAGTGATTTACCGAGGGTTCTTTGGCCGTTGATAAGTCGTCTGTAATTACCTTGTACCGACGGTTTCCGGTTGTTTCCGAGGGCTTCTGGCCTTCGGTAATGTCTTTCTTTTTTGTAGTGTTAGAATTATTATACTAATCCATGTTCAACTAATCAAACTGAATTAATGTATCATTACAATTTAGGAGTTAATTTATTATTACACTTTACTTTTTATATTCAATTATTATTGTTCACTTTTAGGAGTTAATTTCTTATTACAATTTACTATACATTTTTTATAACAAGATAAATTATCTTTATTTTTCTTATAAACCTTGTAGTTTTAACTATAATATTATGACTCTTTCAATAACTTGGTTTCTCATTATCTCTTTGATAGGTCATTTCATTGGATTTAACGTTAGCTATTAAACTATTCATCAATACAAGAATTGAAGATTCTCGGTTTGAGGTTTAGAGCCACCACTTTGATGATAAATGGCTAGTTGGTGGAGTTTAAAACATTGGTGGAGCAATTCTTGGATAGTTTTTCACCGATAGCCAATTGTATAAGTAGTTTAGTTTACTACTATGTAAAAGACAATCAGTTATTATTTGATAATTTGATACTATTTTTTGTTAATTTGGCAGTTGTGTTTGACATTTATCAAATATATAAAACTTCTAATTATTGGATGCAGAAATGGGATTATTTAATTTTTTTTATAAAGCCATAAAGTTATATATGGATTTTTCCGTATGTAACCCACATATGAATTCATATAAGTTATATACAGATAAATTCATATATAACTTATATACAGATATTATATACAAATTTTTTCATATATAACTTATCTACGGATATTATATAAAAATTTATCCGTATATATTTTATATACGGATAAATCTGTATAACTAATATATGAATATATTCGTATATAATTTAACTACGCCAGTTTTATATACACATTTTTACCCGTATGTAAGCCGTGTGTAACCAAGTGTTATATACGAATTTTAGATGTATGTAATTTATTTTTTTCTTGTAGTATATATATATATATATATATATATATATATATATATATATATATATATATATATATATATATATATTTATGACACGCATAAACTCCATAGATATAGATAGAATTGGAGTAATGAAAGACAATAGTATACATTAAATTGCATAGAAAACACTAAAAAATAAAAAATAAATAACAGTTAGGTTAGAAATCGAAATTGGGAGGATTAGCATGTATATTTTTAAACGGATGTAAACATCCATGGACGAATATCGACATTCGTTTATCCTTCAATGGATGTTGATATCCGTGCACGGATGATGACAACCATTACCATTTAAAAATCAACGTATATTCACATCCGTTTAAATATCAGTGAAGGATAAAAGAGAAATGGGAAGTATGCACCGTGTGATGGGGGAGGGAGTAACTCCTAAAGTAAATTAGATATAGTCCAGATCCATTTTAACTTGCATCAACTAAATTTAAATTCTTAATACAATTTAATTTGTATTAAATCTATATTAGATTTACTTTGTCAATTAAACTAAATTTAGAAAAAATATTTAATATATTTGACTATTAAGTAAGATCGAGTTCATTTTATTTGGGTTCATGTTGATTTAGCTCCATCAAAAAGTCTGGACTGACTTGTTTTGAATTTTAACTCTGACCAACTCGTGTTCACTTTTGACATATGTTGATTCGATCCGACCTTTTAATTTTATTATCTTTCAAATATTGATTTATAATTCTTTAACTATTTTGTAAGGAAATATTTGATGGGTTATTTTTTATATAAAGCTTTCGTTTAATCTAAAAATTCCAAGTTCGTGTGAGTTACCTTTCTTTTAACAAGTTTTGGGATACGTTCATTGATTGGAATAAAATTATTGCCCTAAAACTTTTCTCACGATTTGATTTATTCTACAAATACCAAATTTGTGTTCATACTATAAAACCGATAACAATTTCATTGTGGATGCCATGTAATTTGTAGTTTATTTTATGCATCACATAAATTAAGTTATTACTTTATGTAAATTGAATAGATATTGTAATTTAAAAAGAAAACATTAATCCACAATAAATTTTATCCGAATTTTTCTGTTTACCAGTTTTAATTATAATAGAGAAACATGTATTTAAATAATTAAATATTATTTAGGAGTTGGAGTGACATTTAGGGTGACGACTTGGAAAATTCTAAAGTAAACCCATCACATAAGTATGATATGTCAAATAATGAAAAGTATTAATGTATAATGACCCTAAAATTTAGATGACTACACAAAAGAAAAATACTGTGATTTGAGGAAATAGAACACTTATAAACTAAAATAATTCAAATATAATGTAAACATAGCGAAAATTAAAAATATACCATCCCGTGTTTAATTAATAATTTTGCATGCAAAATAAATGGTAAAAATAAAATAGAAAATGCCTAGAAAGGATCCAATATCTTCATATAACATAAGGTATACTAATATCACTTTTACATCATTGTTACAGTACAAATTATAGGTAACATTATTTAACTTTGTGTTAAAAATTTATTTATTTTTTGTTTAATGATTATTATTATTATTATTTTAAATAAATAATTCTCATATTTCTTTGTTTAATGAAAATTTAGAGTAAAAAAAATAAAGATATGAATATAAAAAGACGAAGAGATGATAAAATGTATATCTTAAAAATAAATTAAATTTTATGAAATTAAGGCATGTGTTTCTTAAATTGCAATGCTGTTTTAGCAAAACGGTACAAAAGATTCAAATATCTAATTGAGGTTGTGAAGAGCGAAAAAGTAATTCAAATATGTAAATAAATATAATGGATATAAAAAAAATTACATAAACGAGAGAATATGAAAATATGTCTAATAAAAAAATATTCAATCAAAACAAAATAAGAACAAAGTGAATTATGAGTATACATATTTTTTGTTATCTAATAAACTAAATGTGTTTTAGTAATTTAAAAAAAATGGTTAGAAGGACGAAGATAAAGCATACATGTTCTCATCTCCAATTCTCCTTGTCTAGTGTCACTACGAGAGTTCTGCACCTTACTATCTTCTCATTACAAGAATTGTCTTCGCATTATGCGACTCCACACAAACTGCCTAAAGTGGAACCACCAATGATAAGTAGTCGTTCTTAAGCCGACAAGGTTGACTATCGCCTCAAATCCCACATACTCAATACAGACACCCGGTCATATCGGACGGTCCAATATTTATTTGCTTTTTCATTGTGTAGAAAATAAAAAACATAAATATAAGAAGAAAGAACACAGTTATGTGTTTATTCTACAAAAACCAATTTTGTGTTCATACTATAGAACCGATAGCATTTCATTTGATAGCAATTTCATTCTGGATGCCGGTGTAATTTGTAGTTCATTTTATGCATCACATAAATTAAGTTATTACTTTATGTAAATTGAATAGATATTGTAATTTTAAAATAAAACATCAATCCACAATAAATTTTATCTGAATTTTTCTGTTTACCAGTTTTAATTCTAACAGTTAAACATGTATTTAACTAATTAAATATTATTTAGGAGTTGAAGTGACATCTAGGGTGAGGACTTGGAAAATTGTAAAGTAAACCCATCACATAAGTATGATATGATATGACAAACAAGGAAAAGTATTAGTGTATAAAGACCCTCGAATTTAGATGACTACACAAAAGAAAAATACTGTCTTTTGAACGGGAAATAGAATATTTATAAACTAAAATAATTCAAATATAATGTAAAAATAGTTAAAATTAAAAATAGTTATTGACTTAGACTTTCACAAGCATGGTCTTTTATTAATAGAGTTGAGAGAAACACTTAATTTGGTCCCTCAATGTATTATGGTATATTGAATAAGTAATGTCTCTCCTTTTTATCTATCTTACGGCTTTATAAACACTGTCACTGGTATAAAGTTATATACATCGGTTAATCTAAAAGCTAGAGTAGAATAATGATATGGCACCGGTTAATTCAAGAAACGAGGCATATACCACTATCCAGTTCAAAAAAAAGGCCCTATTGTCTTGGATGACTAGGCAACCGATGCCTATACCTCTACACTTTATTCAGACTTAACCTAATCCGCGCTTCTCCTTCCTTTACTCTCCTATTTTCCTCTGCGCGTTACTTCTCCTTTCTCCTTCCTCCTGCTCTGCGCGTTACCTCTACACTTGTAACATAATTTATAGTTACAAGTGTACATATGAAATATAAAATACAAAACTTATATATGAAAGAAACAGAAAAGTAATGAAAGTTTACCATACAAATGGCATGCTCATGAATCGTTATTGACCCACCAGTATGCAGGGTGTCACCCTTTTCAGAAGCTTTATTCCTCTGGGCTTTGGCACACTTATTGTGAAACTCTACTGAATTCCAATGAGCCAGTAAAGAATTCCAAATTTGTTCGCCCAACCAGTAAGGGCGCTCTCCTGCATTGTGGGCATCCCTAAACATCTCTGACAGCAGATGAGATGCTTTCATGTGGAAATTTCTTTGTATCTATGTTTCATGTTCAGGTTTCCACTACACCTTCATCTGTAACATTAAACAGAATAAACATTGATTAATGAACATACTAAAAGAAGAATGACAATTAGTTTAATGGATTGTTCACCTGAAAATGCTCCCAGAATGGCTTTTTGTCGTCATCAGGTATTGCTCCCCAAGTGGGCCATGGACTTAAAAACTGTTGCTTAATTGAACGTGTGATAGCCTGGGAAGCAACCCTGGATGGAATAAACCTGCATAATAAAAGTCATTTGAATTAATGTAATCTTTAAACATCATAATGGTTAAACAAGGGATTAAAATCTTACCCTTTACCATACGGCTCAATCCATGGTCGATCATGGAGGCCGGGTCAAGACCTTCACCATCACCAGCTGAATCTGGATCAGCAGATGGTGTGAGAGTCTCAGAAGGCAGTATACAAGATGAGGAAGGTATAGAAGTAGGGTCAGGGGGAGGAGTTGGGGTAATAAGCATAGGGGGAGGAGTGGGGGATATAATCACAAGAGGAGGAATAGGGTTTGCTGTAGGAGTAGGAGAAAGGTGTGCTATATGGGTAGGATAAGGGTGTATTGCAGAGGTAGGAGTAGGGTCTACTGCAGGGGTAGGAGGTTGTATTGTAGGGGTAGGAGGAGGCCCCACAGATGATGGACTAGGGGCAGTAGTGGTAGGTAGTTTAGCAGGCACCCTAAGTACATACTTTGGTGCCTCTCGTTGCCTCTTTTTAGGCCTTGCTACCCCCTTTCCTTTATTAGGACGTTCTGAACTTTGTCCTGTCATTACTGCATTGAAATGGTTACAAATAAAGCGAAACAATAGAAATGAATAAGGAATGAACAATAGAAATGAATAAGGAATGATCAATACAAATTAAAGTGAATGTTAAATAATTGCATACACAGTCTTAAAATATGGTATTTTGGATAACTCTTGAAATGATAGTTCAATTTGCTACAATAGGTGTCCAACATTCAATCGTCGTCATCATGATCTTCATCTTCTTTTTCTTCATCATCGTCATCATCATCATCATCTTCTTCTTCTTCTTCATCATCATCATCATCATCATCATCACCATCTTCTTCTTCTTCTTCTTCTTCTTCTTCTTCTTCTTCTTCTTCTTCTTCTTCTTCTTCTTCTTCTTCTTCTTCTTCTTCTTCTTCTTCTTCTTCTTCTTCTTCTTCTTCCTCTTCTTCTTGTTCTTTATCACCTTGTATTGCTGCTTCTAATTCATCTCCATCACCATCAGGGTTGACCAATGCGGTTATACGTTAAACTTCAATAATTTCTTGTGGTTGTGACATTTGGTCAAGCTGGTAGGCAACATCTTCCTCAACCTCATTTGAGTCAATGCGACCTCTAGGCTTGGTTTGTATTGCTACGACCCAACCACGCTTGTCAATATTGAGGAATGGTGGATATGGCACATAATAAACTTGTCTCACATTAGTTGGTAGAATGAAAGGATCAAACAGTCCATATCTTAATCTCTGGTTCAATTCGACAATATTAAAGCGTGGATCCACTATAGTACCAGCTCTAGAAGGATCAAACCATTCACAATAAAAAAGTACTACTCCGTTTGGAGAAGTAGTGATGTTGTACTCTAGCTCATATATTTTATGAATGATGTCGTAGAAGTCATCATAGGAACCTTCTATAAGGCCCTTGACGTACACACCACAATTTGTTGTTTTCTTTCCTTTAGACCACTCATGTGTATGGAATTTGTAACCATTGGGGAAGTAAGTGTGCCATTCTTTCACACTTGCTCAGCCACAAGAAATGAGCTGGTACAAATGATTTGTATTAGTGTATAACAATTATACCATTGCAAATATAAGAGATGGGTGATGACATACTCAAGGTACGGCTTAACTTCACTGCAATTGATTAAGATATGGACATGAGCAGAGTTGAATTCAGCATCAGTTAACCAATGAGTGAATTCTTTCCCTGCGTGGTGGCCTGATTGTCGGAAAACTGATAATGCACCTTGACATGGTTGAACTTGCCATTGCATTTCATTTCTGACATGAGTGGGGGACAACATGAACTTTTTGAAATAATGTGAACAAAAATACGTTGTCTCTCTGTGCAAGTAAGCTGCACAAATTGAGCCTTCTACTCTAGCGTTATTGTTAACTGAACGTTTGGATTATCCCATAAACCTTTCAAATGGATACATCCACATGTATTGCACAGGTCCCCCAAGCCAAGCTTCATATGCAAGATGAATTGGAATATGCATCATTGAATCAAAGAATGCAGGAGGGAATATTCTTTCTAATTTGTAGAGAATAATTGGGATATTTTCTTCCATCTTTCTAAGGGAATTTTCCTTTAGTGTCGTGCAACACAAATCTTTAAAGAAGTTACTAATTTTTATCAGTGGATTTAACACATGCATTGGCAAACAACTGAACGCAAGAGGGATGAAAGTCTCCATGAATACATGGCAATCATGACTCTTCAACCCTTGAATAGTACCGTTCTGAACATTGGCACATATGGACAAGTTAGAAGCATATCCATCTGCAATTCTAATCTCCTTGATCCAACCACACACTATTCTTGCCTCGTCTTTTGACATGGTGTAATTTGCTTTTGGTTTAAATAATCGGCCGTTAACTTGCGCCTTCAACTCTAGGTCTTTTCGTCCACAATACAAAGGTAAATATTTTCTTGCTTTCTCATTATCTTTTGTCTTACCTATAACATTCATAACTGTGTTGAAGACATTGTCAAAGAAATTTTTTTCTGTGTGCATGACATCAAGGTTGTGTCTTAGCAAGTTGTCTTTCCAATAGGGAAGTTCCCAGAATATGCTTCTTTTAGTCCAATTATGTCATTCTCCAAACCCTTCTATCCTATTCTGACCAGATTCAGTGACTTTTGGATAGTCTTTAACTCTTCTCCAAACGTGTGATCTAGTCAACTTCGACGGGGGAAAATCCGTTTCAACTTGCCCTTTGCAAAATGCCTTTTTGTTTCTTCTAAAGGGGTGATCAATGGCCAAGAACCGTCGATGGCAGTCAAACCAACTACTTTTCCGACCATAACTCAATTGGAATGACTTTGTATGTTCCATGCAATGTGGACAAGCTAATCGACCATGCGTGCTCCAACTAGATAACATGTCGTACACTGAGAAGTCATTAATAGTCCACATCAAGGCTGTCCTCATTAGGAAATTTTGCTTCCTTGAAATGTCATACGTCCAAACACCATTCCATAACTTCTTCAAATCATCAATCAAAGGCTCCAAATAAACATCAATCAATGATTTGGGATTAGATGGACCTGGTATTATACACGATAAAAACATGTAAGGCTTTGTCATACACATCTCAAGTGGTAGATTCTATGGGGTAACTATCACCGGCCAGCATGAATACGGTGATGCAGACGCCTGGGTAAACCCATCAGAGCATAGACCAAGTCTGACATTACGCAGTTCACTAGCAAAGGATGCATGTTTACGATTGAAGTGCTTCCAAGCTTCACCATTAGAAGGATGACGCAAAAATCCTTCAGTTTTGTTACCATCATGTCATGTCATGTGTTATGATGTTTACATTGAAGTAAACATTCTTTGTAATCTTGGAATTATAGGCACGTAGAACATAGACTTTAAGGGAATTGGTTTTTTTTGCCTCTATCCAGCATACATCGTGTAATATCGAGGTGAGCCACAAAACTTGCATTCAACCAACAATGCATCATTTTTGCCACTGTCATTGTCATAGAATAACATACATCCATTAACACAACAATCAATCTTCTTGACTTCCAATTCCAACTTTGAAACACATTTTTTGGCTTGGTAATAATTCTTCGGCATAAAATTTTTTGGTGGTGTCAAATCTAAGATCAATTTTGTATAGAAGTCCATTGCTTGAATGGGAACGTTCCAATTAGATTTGTCAGCCATGAGTCTAATGCACACTGACAATTTTGACTCAGATGAACCTTCAAATACAAGTAGATTTGCCTCTGTCAGTAAATTGTAAAACCTTTGAGTGTTTTCATTTGGAGACTCTTCATCATGACTATCGTTTGCTTCTTGTTCAGCATGGCGACGAAGAGCATTGTCGACCATCTGTTGCATATAGGCAAATTGATCTATCTCAACTGTATGTACAATAGTATTCGAATCTGATGCAAGCCGGTTTCCAGCTATAGTGGAGGTCGAAGGAATTTCTTCACCATGAAATGTCCAAACCGTGTAATTAGGCATGAACCCTTTTTGGTAAAGGTGAAGTTTGACGACTTCATCTTTCAAAATCCTTATACATTCGCACTTGATGCATGAACATCGAATCCCTCCATCAATAGCATAATATTGATATCGTCGGGCCATCTCCACAAACGCTTCAACTCCGATGACAAAAGATTCCTTCAAACCTCTCCTTCCACTATAACAACGGTCATACATCCATCCACAATGGTTGGGAAAATGGGCCATGTTCTATGACAAGCCAAACAAATAAAAACTTAGCTAAAACAACAACACTCCATGTGACATAAGTAATAAACCTATTACTACTCATGTCGAACATGGAAGGCAATTTGAACACTATTGTCATAGGCATTCAATAAGGGCATGCAAAGAGAAGTCCTTAGTATTGAAATGCCTTTGACATCCTAAGTGGTTGTGAACTAAATTTAGGGGAGTCAATTTTTTGAGATTACTAAAGTTCTCTTTTATAGAGTACTTCCACATATTTTGTACATTGTAAGTGTTTAAGGTACTTTTACCCTTCTCATTCCATTGATCCGGACGGGGGTTAGCCTGAGGAATGAGAGAGTTTACTATGGGAAGAGGTCGAGCCCGGACGACTTCTTCTATATGTATGCTAATGTCTTTGCGCAACTCTGGGTTCGGGTTCCCTTTACCGAGTTTCAGATGGCCGTCCTTCGGGAAGCCAACGTAGCCCCGGCACAACTGCATCCTAACTCCTGGGCGGCTATGCAGGCATTTTGGGCAATGTGTCTGGCAGTGGGTGTTACTCCGACAATCCCCGTCTTCTTCCACTATTTTGAGGTCTGTTCACCCCCTCAGGTTGGTTGGGTGTCTCTAACTTCCGTTCGGGATAGGACACTCTTCCGTCCGTACTCCGACTCGTTCAAAAATTGCAAACATCATTACTTCAAGATCATCATTGATGCCTCCGGCTGTCGTGAGTTCCATGACGATGCGGGGAATCCCTTGTTCCCTTTTTATTGGATAAGGGAACCCTGAAAAATAAAGGAGTTCCCCGTGGGAGTGTTGAATCCGGCCGACTTAGAGGCCGTGCGCACCATCAACACCCTCCCCGTCGCATTTCCGCCCGTCACTTAGTTAATGCCTTCGTCATGAGGATTGTGAACGAAAGGCGTTCGGTATGGTATTATCATGTTGGATTCGTTTTTCTTTAGTATGTCGACCTTAACGTATCTGAGTTTGCTTGTTTCTTCCAAATCTCATGACTGCTCCTGCCCCCTGCCAATCGAACTTTATGGCCTCCAGGAAAGGAGCCGGGGCCAGCTCGTCGTCGGCCCGGACGAAGGTGAGGTTGACCGCTCTTCGCCCTCCTATTGTACGGCGGTCTTCCTCGACTAGCCGGATGCCTCTGATAACCGTTGTGGAACCACAATCGGCCCCTCTCGTCGAAGCGACTAGGGGACCCATTCTTGTAGGTCGGGCGCCTGTTGTGGAACCTGTCCTAAGCCTTAGGGATGTGTTCGTGGATTCGTCCTCTAAGGCAACCACTGCTTCTGCCGCCCCCTTGTGAGGAAAAGGAAAGACTTTGCGGGCGAGGGTCATAAAGACAAGGAAGCTTCTTCGTCCCGGTCGGCATCGAAGAAAGCCCGCAAGGGGAAGGAGAAGGCCCCTTCGCCACCACTACTAGGCGGAATATTTAGTCCAGCATTCAACATGAGTGACCGGATGAAATTCCACATGTGGTCTTCTTAGTGACCTCTGATCGAGCCGCTATCTGAAGTGGAGCTGACCAATGCTATGTTGGAGATGTCCACTCGGGCGGCTTCCCTCGTTTGGTATCTAAGGGAGTTCGCTGATCACCGGGGTTTGGACGTCGTTCGTGTTAAACTCCTAGCAGAGAAGAAGAACTTCGCCTCTCTCCGATCGGCCATGGATGAGATGATCTTGACCCATGACGACTATGACAAAAAGATCGAACAGTTGGAGGCCGACCTTTGAAAGGCCAAGAAGGAGTCGGCCAATGCGAATGACCGTCTGACCGGAACCCGGAACGACTATGAACGGCTCATGGAAGAGTGCAGCCAATTGAAGGTGAAGGTCTACCGTCAGAAGAACTCTGAGAATGGGCTTCTTTGGTCGAATCCAGTTCTGACCGATGATCTTGCTAGGGCGAAGGAGAAGATATCCGAACTGGAGGCGGGTATCGTCTTCGAGCATGAGGAGGGTTTCAACAAGGCCCTTCATCAGGCGTTTGTCCTCGCTAGTATTCAGGAACCCTTTGCCTTGGGCTTCGACATCGAGAAAAATGTCTTCGATGGCGAGGAGCCAGAGATTGAAGGGCCTCCCGATGTCGTGGTATCTGATTAAGCAGTGGAGGTCGAGGACGTGGATGACGAGGCGGAGGATGGCGATAGTTGATTGCCTTTATTTTTTAGCTTTAGGGATTTTTTTTAGACTTTTTGATGTATTCGTGAGGCCATCCATCCAACATCTCGAATTGTCGAGATGTTGGCCAGGTCGTCCCTTTACCCACTCTAATGGTGATTTTGGTGCATTCCTTTGTTAATGAATACAATCTTTTTTATTCACCCGGTTGTTTGGATTTTATTTTTCCGGTTTGCTATTGATTTATTTTAATGTCTCGTTGATCGGCCAAGTTAACAGTTGTTCCCGGGGGAATTCTCCATTCATCAACTTGGTCTTTTTGGATGCTCGGACGATAGTGGTTCTTTGGAAAGAACTCTCCGTTCACTGTTCGGCCAAGTTGATAGTAGTTTCCAGGGGAACTCTCCGTTCATCAACTTGTTTTTCTTGAATGCTCGGACGATAGTGGTTCTTCGGAAAGAACTCTCCGTTCACCGTCCGGCCAAGTGGACAGTGGTTGCTGGGGGAACTTTGTTCATCAACTTGTTCTTTTTGGATGCTCGGACGACAGTGGTTCTTCGGAAATAACTCTCTGTTCACCGTCAGGCCAAGTTGACAGTGGTTCCCGGGGGAACTCCCCGTTCATCAACTTGGTCTTTTTGGATGGTTGGACGGCAGTGGTTCTTCGGAAAGAACTCTCCGTTTACCGTCCGGCCAAGTTGACAATGGTTCCTGGGGGAACTCTCCATTCATCAACTTGTTCTTTTTGGATGTGCTTTCCTCGTGCTTAGTAAGATTAGTCTTGGGAGGAGACGGACGTCCTGTCACTGTATTAATCGATGAAAATGAACATACAATTTCTAAGAATAATTCAACTGAAATAAAACTTTAAATGTGTGGCGTTCCAAGTGTTTGGAATCGATTGTCCGTCTGCATGTTGAAGTCTGTATGCTCCATTTCCCAGTGCTTCTATCACCCGGAAAGCCCCTTCACACTTTGCTGCCAATTTGCCGTGAGTGGTCACTCGGCGAGCCTCTCCAACCTTCCTCCATACTAAGTCACCTTCCTGAAGACTCCTCGGTCGAACTTTGGAGTTATACTTTTTTTCCACCATGCGTTTGCACGCTTCAGCTCTTAGTGTCGCCTGGTTCCTCCGTTCATCCAGAGAATCCAGCTACACTCGCAACTCTTGGTCGTTCAACTGTAGGTCCTCTACTTGATGCCGTAATGAGGGCTCCCCCAGTTCAACTGGTAACATGGCGTCAATGTCATACGTCAAGTTAAAAGGGGTCTCTTTGATCGTTCCATGGGGTGTGCATCGGTATGCCCATAATACTTCTGGTAACTCATCGACCCAAGCTCCCTTCCTCTCCCCAATCTCCTCTTTAGCTCGACCACCACGGTTTTGTTCATGGCCTCTACCTGACCGTTCGTCTGTGGGTGCTCCACCGAACTGGTGACGTGCTTAATTCCCAAGTTTATGAAAATTCGACCAATTTTTTATCAATGAATTTTCGGCCGTTATCCGTGATGATTGTCCGAGTAAGACCAAATCGACATACCAACTTCCAACATAATTTTTGGACTTGGGATGCCGTTATGGTCGCTAAAGGTTCGGCCTCCACCCACTTTGTAAAATAGTCCACTACTACAAGGAGGAATTCTTCTGGGCCCGACCTTTGGGAAATGGTCCAACGATATCCATGCCCCATTGAGTGAACGGCCACGGCGACGTTATCGTATGTAAGGTATGGGGCGGCAGATGGGTGTTATTAGCGTGCGCTTGACAACTAAGGCACTTTTGGACGAACGTCTTTGTATCCACTTCCATGGTCGGCCAATAGTACCTCGCTCTCAGTACCCGGGCTTTCAAAGCTCGCCATCCGGTGTGGAAATCGTAGATTCCGTTGTGGAGTTCATCCATCACGTAGCGTGCTTCCTGTTTCCCCAGGCACTTGAGGAGGGGGTGGAGAACCCTCTTTTGTATAGGTCGTCGCCCACAAGGAGGTAGCGGGCGATCCTCTTCGCTTCTGCCGGTTCGATGGGTCGTCCGTCGTCCTGTCGGGACATTAAGCCCCGGATCTCCGATCGCCAATCCCCTTCATCGTTCGACACCGCCAAGCATTCGATTGAGGGTTGCAGCAGTACTTGACGTACGACTATCATTAACTGCTCTTTTTCCTTTTCCGTGCTGAGCTTGGATACCATATTCGCCCGGGTATTATCTTCACGGGGGATGTGTTGAATGTCAACTTTGTCGGATGATTTCACCAGTTCTGTTGCTCAATGGAAGTACCGCATCAATTGTTCCTCTTTCACTTGGAAATTGTCGTTCATCTGGCCCACGACCAATTGGGAATTCGTCCAGCACACGACCTTGCGAGCTCCCATGTCCCTTGCCAATTCTAGGACGGCGACCAGGGCTTCGTATTCTGCCTGAATATTGGATACCTTGAACTTGAATATCAAAGAATGTTCTAATAGGAATCCGTTCGGGCCTTCCAGCACTACGCCCGCCCCACTTATCGATCTCCCGGAAGCTCCATCGACGTACAGGCTCCATTCATCTTGGACTGTGTGGGGTAACTTCGTCGCAAAATCAGCCAAGTGTTTGCCCTTGATCGATCCCCCTGGGTTCGTAGCGTAGGCCAAACTCCGATAGTTCCACCGCCCAAGCCACCATGCGCCCGCCAGATCTAGTTTCCTGAGCATTTTAGAAATTGGGAAATCGGTTCTGACAATCACCTGGTGACTTTGGAAGTGCGGTCGGAGCCTTTTGGATGCGTTTAACAAAGCCAATGCCACCTTTTCCACTTGCTGATAGCGAGTTTCGGCGTCCATAAGTGTGCGGCTGAAGAAGTATACGAGCCTTGATTGGGGCCACTCTTGTGTTAGCACAACGCTAATGGCCGACTCTGATACGCCCAAACAGATCTGCAGATCTTCTCCCGGCGTGGGGCGGTTCATCATTGGTGGATTCAGCAGGATGGTCTTGACGTCCTGAAACGCCTGCTCACATTTGGTATCCCATACGGAGCCGGATCCCTTTCTCATCTTCCACAAGAAAGGTCTGACCCTTTCAGCAAGCCTTGGGATGAATCGCGATAAGGCCGTGAGTAGAGATGGCAACAGGTCGGGTCGGGCACGTATAGTGCCTACCCGCAACCCGACCCGACAAAAAAAAATCCACCCGTTACCCGCACGGATACCCGCTTTAAAAATATCCGCGGGTATTTTAAAACCCGCGGATACCCGTGGATATCCGCGGATACCCACATATTTAAAAAAAATATTTTAATAAATTATTAAAATAATATTTAAATATAATTAAAAAATATATATAATATAATATAAATTAAATTAAATATAAATTTAAATTCAATTTTAATTAAATTTAATCTTGTAAAATATAAATTAATGTTAATTTTAATTAAATTTAACTTAATAAAATATAAATTAAATTTTTTTTTTGTCAGATAGTATAATACCCGCACCCGACCCGTTTATAAGCGAGTATTAAAATATCTGCTACCCGCGGGTTGTGGATAGTAAATATCCGCGGGTATCAACTATCCGTCGCGGATTTTATACGCAGATATCCACGAGCGCAGATTTTTTTGCCATCCTTAGCCGTGAGTCGGCCGATAAGTCCTTGAATCTCCTTAAGAGTGGTCGAGCTTTGCATTTGCAATACCGCTTCGCATTTGTCAGGGTTAGCTTTAATCCTCCGGGATGTAAGCATGAAACCTAGGAATTTTCCAATAGCCACTCCGAATGTGCATTTGGATGGGTTTAGCCGCATCCTGAAGTTCCTGACTTGGCGAAACACCTCCTCCAAATCCTTTACGTGACCCACGCCGTCCGTCGAGCGAACAACCATGTCGTCTACCTAGGCGTCCCATGCACCGGCCGATCTGTTCCCTGAAAGTCCTATCCATCAAGCGTTGATAGGTGGCTCCGGTGTTCTTGAAGCGGAAAGACATTACTTCATAATAGAAGTTCGCCCTCTCAATGATGAAGGTCGTCTTCTCCTGGTCTGGCCCGTACATAGGTATTTGGTTGTACCCCAAGTAAGCATATACGAAGCTCAACATCCGATAACCGGAGGCGCCGTCTACCAAAGCATCTATGCTTGGTAAGGGGTGTGAGTCCTTCGAGCAGGCCTTATTCAGGTCGGTGTAGTCAGTACACATGCGCCGCTTTCCGCTGGCCATTTTTACCATTACCACATTGGCTAGCCAAGTGGTGTAGGTAACATCCCTGACGAAACCAGCCTCTCTTAGTTTACCCACCTCTTCTTCCACAACTTTCCTTTTCTCCTCGCCCATTCGGCGTTTTTTCTGTGCCACCGGGCGGGCTTCTTTAAATAATGCCAATTTGTGGGACATGATCGAGGGGTGAATCCCCGGCATGTCAGCCGCTGTCTACGCGAACAGGTCTCGGTTCTTCCATAGGAGTGACCTAATTTCCTTTTCTAACTCGGGCTCCAAGCCCCGCGCCATGTTGGTGGTTTGGGAAGAGTCCTTCCTTATTAGGATGGACTGCGTTTCTCCTATAGGTTCCAGCCGGTCCTCCGTGTTCGTCCTTGGATCAAGGTCGGCCATGGCTACTTCGGAGTCGGTCGTTATTCTCTTCCCTTGTTGTGTGTAAAGCTTAAGGCCAGCGGCGTAGCACTCCCTGGCTGTCTTTTGATCCGCTCGGACAGTGCATATGGTCCCTTTCTCCGAGGGGTATTTCATAGTGAGGTGGAGAGTGAAAACAATCGCTCCAAAAGCGTTGAGGCACGGTCGGCCAAGCAACACGTTGTACGAGGTGTTGGCTTCTACCATCAAATATTGGACCCTCTTCTCCTTGCTAGACTGCCCGGTCCCCAACCTGGTGCGCAATTCCACGTATCCCCGGGTGTCTACCCTTTCACCTGTGAAACCTACTATTTGCTCGTTATAAGGGACGATGAGGTCCTCCGATATATCCATCTATTGGAAGGTTTTCCAGTAAAGGATGTTCACCGAAATTCCCTGGTCCACCAGGACTTTACTTACACCATACCGGGCGATCTCCGTTGTTATCACCATTGGGTCGTCTTGGTCGGGGTCAGGGGCATGGTAGTCGTCGTCCCAAAACGTGATAGGTGGCATCGTACGCCGGGTCTTGTCCATTGAGTGAACGGACTGCAGAGCCCGCACATGGCGTTTCCGGGCGGACGAGGATGACCGTCCCCCGGTGAAGCCTCCTAATATGGTGTTAATGTGTCCCTGCCGAGGGTGATCGCGGCTTCTGCTGCGACTTTTGCTTCGTCACCGCTCCGAGCGCGGGCGATCGGTCCGATTGTTTCTAGATCTGTCGTGCCTATAGGCTTGCCGCGGGCTGGGTCGCTCTATGGGTGTCGGAGGACGGTCAACTCGAACGTATTTTTTCAGTTGTCCCGCCCGGATTAGCCACCTAATATGGTGTTAATGCCTTTGACAAACGCTGTCCTTAAACGGTACTGGCTTGAGGGCGGGGAGGATGTAATGTAGGGTAAGTTCTAGGCTCAATCCCTTCACTCGTCACACGGTCTTCTGATAACGATCCATAAACGCTCTCAGCGTTTCTTCCTTGCCCTGCTTCAGGGTGACCAGCTCGAAAACGATCAGGTCCTGAGTACTATTAGCGGCAAACTGCCGGTTGAATAGGCGTTGTAAGCCGGTGAAATTCTCTATAGAATTGGGGGGAAGAGAATTGAACCATTCGAGCGCTTCTCCTTCTAATGACAATGAAAATGCCCGACACCAGATAACGTCATTGCTTGTCCTGAACGCCATCGCGTTCGAGAAAGTTTTTATGTGGGCCTCGGGATCCGTGGTCCTGTTATACGTCTTGAATTGTGACGGAACGAACTATTTAGATATATGGACATCCATGATTGCTTGGACAAAGAGGAGTAATAATGTGGACGAAGGCTCGGGCTTCACCACCATCTGCCTATCCTCCGCGGCGCTTTCCGCGTGTATCGATTTGGCTTTACTCCCTTCGGCCTTAGACTCCGTCGGCTTCCAGGTCTTATTGCGTCTGCTAT
Organism: Vigna umbellata; assembly: GCF_029865625.1. Taxonomy (NCBI): domain Eukaryota; kingdom Viridiplantae; phylum Streptophyta; class Magnoliopsida; order Fabales; family Fabaceae; genus Vigna; species Vigna umbellata. Next base: position 22,005,637 of record NC_142168.1, read on the forward strand.
TATGCTTGGCCTGATCCTCCGCGGCGGCTTTTCCCTCTTCCTCGCCTTCCCTCCCAATGACCTCTCGGGCTATCCGTGCCTCACACTCGACCTTGACGGCCACAAGTTCCTCCTCATGGCGTTGCTGCATCTCGTCCATCCTCTGCTGTAACATTGTGATAATCTCTATTGGATCGTCCATGCTCATGTTTCTCGTGGTCACCATTGGGTTTGAAAAGCAACTCGGCCCCACGGTGGGCGCCAAATGTTTCGGTTGTAGGGGCTGAGTCATCTAATACCTCCACGTTTCTCTCTTCCAGTCTCTCGGCCGTCCGGTCTTGCTTCCTACTCTTCGTTTCACTCCTCCACGTGCGGGTGGGAGAGACCTGCCAAAGATTCTCCGATACCAAAGTCAGTTTGAGAGCAATGGCGTTTTCAATAGAACAGTAATAAATGTTCATTAAATGCTCCTTCCTACCGAGACCTTTGACCTGTATTTACAGTTTTTGTTATGGGCTTGGAATTAATGAAAAGTTAATCACGGCCCAACTTTGGCCTAATAGCTTTTAGCAACTACTTACCTTAATCTTAATCCTAATCTGGTCAACTGGCAGTAGGACCGGCCGACCTCCTGATATTTGGTCTTACAGCCGACCGACTCATATAAGTTGTTGTTCATCCGGATGGCGAGCGGCAAAGTTGCGTGATTGGGTAATCACTGGCCATACGAACGTCCAGTCTATACGTTACTCGGCCCCTCCGGATGACGAGTGGCAAAGTCGCATAATTAAGTAGTCATTGACCATACGGACGTCCAATCTATATGCTGCTCGGTCTCTACTGGTACAATAACTAATCACAATAAAAATTTAGACATCAATAAACCAACAGAATATAAATAATTATATATCATAATAAGATCATGCTTGTCGATTTTTAACTCAATAATTATCTTTCATTTTAGGATTTTAGGTACTATTATAATAAGTCCTTTTGCTCTTTCATCTTGTCACTTTCTTTGTCATCTTCATTATGACATGAAATTGAAAGAGTTAAGATATAAAAAATTGTTTGTCAAAATAAAAAGAAATTAATTAGATTTAAATTAAATGAATTATCATCACAAAATTCGTACTTCCAATTTTGGAAGTACAAATAAGTGATTTCCCATTTTTAAGAAAAAAAAATATTTCTAATTAATACGCATTAAGAATATTAGAACTATTGAAACCCATAAGGTTTAATACCTATTATGAAAGTTGAAGATTCAGTGGTCACTACTAGTGTACATATTAAATCATATATGTTACTAAAGATATAATCATATATGTGTTTTTACAATTTTCTAGAATTTACAAGTTGTCAAATGTTTATTGTGAGTGAGTTAAACCTTTATCTGTCAATGATCCTTATTGTTTGGCCCATATGGGTGAGGGACAGTCAATTTCTTTCGTTGTGACTCAAGATCGTGATATGAAAGGAATGATTTTGTGTGTTGTTTATTTATCAACTCCTAAGATCATTGAAGTTGAATTTACTACTGTCGTAATTGTTAATTACACAAAGTGTACATTCCAGATACACAACCATGGCACAGTAATTTCCTTTAAAGATGAAGATTGACATGGCATCATGTCAAATTTAGAATCTGGAGACCATGTGGAGATTTTTGTGATTTTCGGTAATGGATTGATGGTCAAGAACACAACGGTGTATCTGATATGTGGTGAATCAAAGAACATGAAAAAAGCGTCTGAACCAAAGAAACATTCTCTCATTAGAGTCATTTATGTTCTTTGAGAACAGCATGATCACTTTCAACTATTTTCATACTCTTATACAACTTCAATTAATCTCAAAAGTGATTTGCAGAGTTATATTTGTTTCTTTATATGAGTATCTAAGTCTTGTTTTCAAGAGAGTTGAATTCTGAATTAACTGTATTTGATACACATCCTTTACTCCTACCCAATCCTAAAATAAGCTTTAGAAAACATGAGGCTATGTAATTTTCCAATTCAAACAATATTTTAAAAATATTTATGTTCTTCTTCTTGTCATCAAGAAATACTTTTTCTAAATTCTTAAAGAATTTTTTTTCATACGTTATAAGAAATTCATTTTTTTACTAACGAATAAAATTCGGCTTTAATCTATTGGTACATAAAAATTAACTGTTTATCTACTTTTAAAAATTCATTAATAAAATATTTGTTGATAAAATTTACATACAAGTAGAAAATATTATACGAAAAATGTGAGTTATCTACATATATTTATATATAAATTTTAATTTGTAAGTAATGTAAGTATTATATACAATTTCTAAAACTAAGTTACATACAAATTTTTTTTTTACTGATTTTCCATATGTAAAATTGGTATATGAAATAGGACAAGAAAATTTGCAAAGAACAAAATCCACTGATATACCAAGTAAAAAACATTACTTACTGATTTTACATACCCAGAAATTCTTTTTCCTCTTTTAGGTAATCCTCTCCTCAAAATTTTCTCACTTCTTGAACTTGAGTTCAGAGAGTTCATCCCGAAGAACATTAACTCACGAACCACTCACTTGTGTCGTCGTTCACTGTCTCTCACTCTGACCTCACACCCTAATCTTGTTCGTTCACTCACCGTTGTCTCAACTCATTCTCATCTCACTCATAATTGTGTCGTGTTCAGTCATAGGTTCGTTGCTGACGACGATCACCAAATTCTTCTTCTCGCTCTGATGGTGATGCTCACATAGTTCGTTGATATGGTAAGTAATTCCTCTCTTCATTCATATAGCTAGTAATCCCTAAAACCCTAAATTCCTAAAACACAAAAACCATAATCCCTCTTTTCATTCTTTCATTAGCACATTACGCTGTTTGGTTCGGTTTGCAAGACATTGTTGCATTGTTACCAGAGCTGGATTGAGACAAAGGTGTTGTGGTTTGGGAAGAATCGGAGTGGTATTAAGGTATATTTCGTTGTAGCCCAACCCAAATTTGCTAGAGATGATACTCGAAGAGAATCTATATATGGAGTTAAGTTTGAAGATGAAAATTTAGAGTTAAAGCATGAAAGAAAAGCGATGCTATCAATGTTGTCATATTAACTAAATTTTCTGTTTTTCACCTAATTGTTTGTGTTATGCCTATTTCAAGGCTTCGAAATTTCACATACACATTGGTTGTCTATTTCCTTAGCCCACCAGCAACAGTATTCTTCTTGAAGAGTGGAGCGTTGATTACCTCCATGACCATTATCTACTTAAAGTGATTTCTATGCTTTAAGCTTGAAATGTGGTTAAATTTGAGACATTATTTGCATCTATATAGAATGTAATACGTTGCTAGTGATGTATTGATAAGTTATTGTGTACTAGTTTAATCCCTTTGAACCTTCTATTGACTTATATATGTTCACTCGCTTACTGTAAGCTGAAACTGATAGGGAAGCAGGAGGGAACACAGGTGTCTCAGACAAATTCAGATTTGGCTATTTCAGATGCTTTTCAGATGACAGGAGTTGTTGATTCTGATGGTGAGTTTTTGCTTTCATGTGTTTGAAAGTTCAATCTTTTCGTACCTCTTTAATTGGATTTTTAAAGGTTCTTGTTCCCATTATAGGTAATAGAATAATCGGTGTAATAACAAAGGTTCGGTATACTCTTGTAGCACTTTATCTGACTCATTGTGAAATTTCTTAAGCTTTTGCCTTGTTCTGACAATATTAGGCACTTATTATTTGGAATTTAGTTGAGTATCATGGACAGAGGATCTGATGCTCGCAATATATTTTCTCTCACATGTCTACTTTACTAAATAGTCTTAGTATTACTCATTGTAAGAGAAGAATTGTTTACTTGATATTTATATGACAGTAGAGTATTAAGAAAGTTATGGCTAAGAATGAAAAATATTTCTTTGATCTTGACGATGAAAATACTTGTGATTGTACTCTTCTGATCATTCAACTACCACTAAGAATGCTTCATTCACCCTAGCTTAATATTTTAAATCATTGTTATTGTCTTCTTTTATATCAAGCTAAATAATATTTCTTTTTACCTTGTTAATTTCAACTCGGGTAATATATATATATATATAACTTGTGTAGCTTAGCGTGAAAAATTAATAAATAGTGTACACAGCTATAATGTCTCTGATTGAATTCTAAATTTTGTACTTTCATTTAGTTACAAACTGCTATGCATGATAAATTTGTTAATTTTGATCATAACTATCTTGAGAGTTATGTCAAGAATGATTTCTTATTGGTTGAGACTACTCATAACAAAGGAAAATTAAACTCTTGAAGATGTACTATTTTACTTTTCTGTACAAAATAATAGCTCACATTCTGGGCATATACAGGATGTCTCTGTTCAGCAGCACCCAAAAGTTGCTGCCAAGCCTTTAAAGGTATAATAGTTGATTTACATTCGTCAACCACAGCTTTGTTGTTTATATGATCATTTGATTGCATTGATGGCTTGTTACCATCATTGGTTAAATTATATGTTCATCATGCTTCCTTCCTAATCAACCGTGAAACATTTAATATGATTGATTGTGTTGGCAAGGTGCAGGTGTGAAATTATTGAACAGACGGTGAACACAAATTTTTTTGTACTTATTTATCTCTTGTATACATGCCATTACCAGCAAAATTTAGTACTTATTAGGCTTCTATCTCCTTCCATTAGGTGTATTAGTCTTAATCTTAATTATGCGAGTTTATCATAAAAATTGTTGTTTTGAAATGCAGACAATTATTAGATTTATTGTTTTGAATTTTGTTTCGTTTGACTGCAGGTTATGCATAGGTGATCAACTATTGAATAATGTTTGACTGTGGTCACTAGTCAAAATACATGTGGTTTGTCGGGAAATATGTTGAGGTGTGATAATCTAATATATTTTTGTTGTAAAGCTATTATAGATATATGACGTATGTGTTGAAATTTTTGGATATTTTTCTTTTACCTGTTGACTAATTGTCACTTGTAATGGATAAATGAAAATTCTGCAAAATCAAAATTTTAAAACAACAGAGAAAAAAAATTACTTGCTGAACTGCTAAAATGATAAACGAGTTTTGATTCTTTAGAAACAGTAATTGGGGTTAAAACAGAACATGTATTCAGTTAAATCTCGTCATTTGTGTGCGTAGGTTAAGTGTTTGAAGATGGAGGTGAAGACTCTGCTGCTGATGGAGAGATCACACAAAGTAGAAAAGACTCTGGAGATTGGAAAACTATTATGGGAATGATTTGTTGGGAATGCTCCAAGAAGGCGTTATATATCATAAATTCTCTTCATTTGTGTTAGTATAATAATTATTTCAACTTTATAAAAAAATTCAATAAGTTTAGTATAAAATAATTATATTAGGAAAAACTAGTCTGATATTAAAATGATCATATATATATATATATATATATATATATATATATATATATATATATATATATATATATATATATATATATGGGATTTGTTAACTTGCGAAAGCTTGTTTTTTCAGTTGGTACATTTTAGTAATGTGTATCGGGTTTTAGTAGACAAAAATACTCTCGTATATTATGTATTCTAAGTTTTAAGGTTAAGGTAATTTTATTCTCAAAATAAAAAATAAAAAAACAAGAAACCTTCCAAACCCTTATTCACCTCTCTCATTTCTCTCAACTCTTTCTCTTTCATCTCTCTTGCTCTAACATTTTTTCTGTCATCTCTACTGTAGCTAAGTGAAAAAATCAGAAACATTTGGCGTTAAACAATTTGCCTTTGTAAAGAGGTGAATAATTGGCATATTCACCTTTAGGCAAAGGTTTATTCAATATCTCTTCAATTTTATCATCTTCACTAACCTCTCTAATTTCATCATCTACATATGTTGAATCATCATCTCTAACAAAAAAATCCTTGAAGCCAATTACCAATTTCTTCGGATGTCATTATGCTTGTGAAAATTAGATAAAATTAGATAAGACAAATTATAAAATGAAAATTCATTATAAAATCAGTTTTTATAAGAAATTGTTTAACAACGAATGTTTCTGATTTTTTCTAAGCCAATTCCTTTGATGTCATTATGCTGGTGAAAATTAGATAAAATTATATAAGACAAAAATTATAAAATGAAAACTCATTATAAAATCATTTTTTGTAAGAAATTGTTTAACTGTGAGTATTTCTGGTTTTTTCTAGGCTAATTACTATTTTTTTTCCTATGTCATTATACTTATGAAAATTAGATAAGACAAAAATTATAAAATAAAAACTCGTTATAAAATCATTTTTTATAAGAAATTGTTTAATAATGAGTGTTTCTGATTTTTTTTTTTCAGTTGGGACTAATGACAAGGAAAATGTTGGAGTGAGAGATGAAAGAAAAATGGTTGAGAGGAATGAGGGAGATGAGTAAGGGTTTGGAGGTTTCTTGTTTTTTTTAGTTTTGAAAATAAAAATTATTCAAATACCCTTGATCTTAAAACTTAAAATTCATAATATATGAAGATATTTTTATTTTCTAAAACTCGGTACACATTGCTTAAATGTACCAACTAAAAAACATGCAAGTTATATATATATATATATATATATATATATATATATATATATATATATATATATATATATATATATATATATATATATATATATATATATATATATATATATATATTTACATATAGGTTTATTTATAGATAATTATTTATGAATAAATTAATAAATAATTCCATACATTTTTTCTATATAAATAAATCCACAAATAATTATATAAATAAATTTATAAGTAATATTTATTATGATTATTTTATTTATGAGTTTTTGTCCGTAAATAATGAATAGGTAATATTGTGTTATTTATCGATTTTGTAACTTTCTAATTAATTTTTGTTATAGATAACAATTTTTTTTAGTGAAAATTTCTCAATAATTATTGTTATCAAAATTTATAAGTAAGTTGTTTGCTAGTAAAACAAAAATCTGTCATGTTACTAAATATTTTATTGGGTTAGGGTTGACTGAAAAATTGACATTTATTTTCCATGTTTTTACCTATTATTTGTTAATAAGCTATAATTAGTATATAAAAGAAGCCATAATGACTAAGCTAGCATGAGTCGGAAAGTGAAGAATAATGTGCTCTACTTTATATGTTAAACTCAAAAAGATGAACTGTTTCCACAGTTTATTTGTTATACAAAATATCCATTGGAAATATACCCATCTCATACGATGGAGATCTTATGATGCGGTTTTTTAATAGAAAGAAAGTGCGCATTTATACCTATTGCCGTGAGAAGAAAAACAAGGGCGTGTTTATAAAGAAAATTGAATACAATTTTTATAATTTAAATAAAAAAACTGATGTAAATGATTAAAATTTTTACATTGTGTTAGTTGAATGATATAGATATAATATATAATTTAATTGAAAAAAGTTTACAGATTAAATTCTAATTTTTTAATTTTGATTTATTAATTTAATGTATAAATGTTATAATCTTCTCATATTATCAAATTAGAAATATTAATTAACTAAAATTTAAAAAAGAATATTTTTAGAATTAAATCTATCTTACTATATATATATATATATATATATATATATATATATATATATATAAGGGATTGGGAGACCAACCCAGTCTCACTTTTGAATTGAGAGGAATCATTCTCTTATGTGGAAATAGGGTGTTGCTCCCTCCACCTCCACACCCTTCTCCCTCCACCTCCCCAATTATCTTTAATTCCAATTATATCCTTAAAGTTTTAAAATTTTTTATTTTTATTATTTTATTATTTTAATATTTTAATATTTAAATATAAACTAATATAAATATACATTATTAAAATACATTAAAAAGATATTCAAAAATAATAAATCAAAATATTAAAATATCTAATAAAATAATAACAAAAACATAAAATTAAAACAAAGCTTAAACGGATGACATCCTTCAACGGATGTCAACATCCGTTTAAGGCGAAACGGATGTCGACATCCGTTTTGCCTTAAACGGATGTTGACATCCGTTGAAGGATGTCATCCGTTTAAGCTTCGTTTTCATTTTACGTTTTAGGGTTAAAGGATTATTGGAAAGATTATTGGAAGGATTATTGGAAGGGTTTAGGGTTTAGGGTTTAGGATTACTGGAAGGATTATGACTACGTACCTGGAGAGGAACCACGACAAGCACATTACACCACAAACGCACTGCACCACGTACTGCACCGAAAGCAAGAGGAAGATTGCTTGATAATTCTTTTCACGATCACTGAGCTTTGCAGAAAAATATTTTACTCATACAAGGAACTACGTAGGTTATCAGTGAAATATGTTATAAATGAGTAAAATTAAAAAACAATAATTCTAAAAATAAAATTTTACTGAGGGACAAAATAGTAAAGGGGAGGTGGAGGGAGAAGACTGTGGTGGTGGAGGGAGCAACACCCGTGGAAATAACGTCTCAATCACAATGGGCTTCCTCAAGCCCAAAGGAGTTCAACAATCGTTACAAAATAAAAATAGACAAGAAAGAAACTTTTAAAGAAAATAAATGTGATAAAACCTTCTTCGATTATCTTTCTCCAAATCCAAGTGAAGTAGCTCTTTTCTCCAAATCACAACCCTTTCGATCTTAAACAATAATAACATTTCTTCTCACACCTATAATCCAGATTTCCTCTCCCAAAAATTAAACAAATAATTAATTTCGCCAAAAGTAAAAACAACAAAACATAAATACTAATAAATAGTGAATGACAAATTAAAATTTGATGTTATTGATTTTTTTAACTAAATAATATCTTGATAATCAGTAACAATAATTATGATGTATTAATATAAAAACATATTTGTATATACAATCGTTTATGTTTATACAAATTTTGGCTTTAAATGTGTTTTTTTAGATTTGAAATACATTCTGATTTTTATTTGGTATATGTAATAAAAAATTACTTTTTGTTTCCTATCTCTTTTTTATATATTTTCTTGTTCGGTAAGTATTTTCTGAAATATTTATGGATTTTCTTTATGTTCAAGATATTTATTTTTTGGCAAATCTTTTCTACTAAATGGTGATATGTCAATTAGCAAACTAACTAATAACCATCGTGAAATAAAAAATAAGAAAAACAAAGATAAAAGCAATATTATAGATGAATACACGTGGAGAGAAAAACATTTTTAAATTTAAAATCTTTTAGTTACTTTTTGTGCTTTTTAAGATTCTATTTACAATAATAATATGATCGATAATTATTTATATATTGATAGTTAAAAAAACGGCAATTTACCATAAAAATGCCTTCAATATTGATCTTAATATCACATATCGTTAAAATTGTTTATTAAAATAATAATAGTAATAAAGAAAAAATATTAAGTTTGTAACATAAGGTTAAAATATATTACCTGATATGTTGTGTGTAATCTCTTCAAAACTTTCACTACTGTCATGACACAGAGGCTGTCTGATAAATTACTTAAGAATTGGAAATATGCATGACGCCAAGAACGTATTATTAAGATTGAGCCAAACATTCTCCAAAAGTTTATAACAAATCCAATTGTCATACTTATATAATATTCACGATTGAAAATCAAATTATCATCCTCTTGAAATTTAACAATCGGTTCTTCTCTTGCCACTCCATCAATACACCATTTCTTTAATGGTGGTCCACAGAGATCAACATTATCTTCATATTTCGATGCATCGAAACTCTGTAATTGTGTGCCAGTTGGAATTTTTCCAGATAAGTAATTATGTGACAGATCTAACACAGTGAGTCGATCAATTTGACCAAGAATGGAAGGAATAGAACCAACAAGTTGGTTTTGTGACAAATCAAGAAATTCAAGTGATGATAACTCTCCAACATTTGAAGGAATTTTCCCTTTCAATTGGTTTCTTGATAAATTCAATGACACCAATCCAAATAAACCCTCTATTTCTTTTGGAATTTCTCCTGATAATTGATTGTTTGAGAGATCAATGCTTTTTACACTAGTGCAGAATTGACTTTTAACGTCCCCCAATAGACGTCCGTCCACAAAATCCCCAACGTATATAATTGACCGGTGGCATATTCGTAAATAAGTGGAACTCTAGACGTCCGTCCTTGGTCGAGACGGACATTTATAATATTATAGACGTCCGGCTTAGGTGGCGGAAGTTTAATAGGCTGAACAAGGAAACCCATGTCAGCCCTTTGAACGTCCGTCCTTGGTCGAGCCCGACGTTTATCATGTTATGAACGTTCGTCCCCCTCGGACGGACGTTTAATAGGCTGAACAAGGGACCATATGTCAGCCCTTTGAACGTTCGTCCTTGGTCGAGACGGACGTTTATAGGCTGAACAAGTGAACGTGTTCAAGTACGAACAACTGAACGTTTCAATTCACCAAGTAGGGACCTTAAACGTCCGGCCCCGCATATCGGACGTTTAATGTGCTGACAGGGTGGTTGGACATTTAATTGTCTCAGGCCCTTAAACGTCCGATTTGTGGGGCCGGGCGTTTATAATATTATAAACGTCCGGGCCCTCCCAGGACGGACGTTTAAGGGCTGGCATGGGGAGTTGAAACGTTCAGTTGTTCAGTGTAATAAACGTTCGTCCCCCTCAAATGGACGTTTATAATATTATAGACGTCCGGGCCCTCCCAGGACGGACGTTTAAGGGCTGGCATGGGGAGTTGAAACGTTCAGTTGTTCAGTGTAATAGACGTCCGTCCCCCTCAAATGGACGTTTATAATATTATAGACGTCCGGCGCGACCCAGGACGGACGTTTAAACCCACCCGCGAATATCATTTTTAAATCCTCAAAGACGTCATATTAGTGACGAATCGGACGTCTATAATATTATAGACGTCCGTGCCCCAGCGTATCGGACGTCTAAGACTATTAATAGTGCTCCCGCGAACCCGTGACCAGTTAACTTTTGGAAACGCGAAAACACTGTTCATCGTCTTCCTCCGCAAACGTTGTTGCGCCATTGATTTTCCAGGTGCGTTTTCTCTTTTTTGGACCGTTTAAATTGATTTTCAATCCGATTACATTGCTCTGTGATGAAATACCTTTGATTTGAACCGATTAAAAATCGTTTTCGGTCTGTTTTTTTGCAGTCTCTTGCGTGTTCTTGGGTGCCTTCTTGGACTGTTTTTGGACTGCGTTTTAGGCCGTTCACTCCTCCATTTCCCTCCTTTTCATTTCGAATCTACATTTCAGGTTAGCTTGTTGGTTGAAAATATTTTGTATGCATGTAATTGGGTTTTGTGAATGCACGTTTTTTACTGTAAAATATGACTGTGTTATTGGCTTTTGAATATATGTGTATTAGTTGTGTTATTATAAGTATCAAATCATTGAGTGACACTTAGTTCCCCTTTGAAATTTAAGACAAACGATTAATCTTTTAATCGTTTGTGTTAAATTTTGAATTGTCCGATTGGACAGTTTGAGAAAATTAATTTTCATAATTTGCACTACCATGTCAATTGGAGTTTAAGGATAAGATTGATAAAATTTCGGTTCAGTACTTGTGTTGTTCTCCGGATGCATATTTGATTGTGGTCATCGTTGACTACTCTCATTTTATGTATTTCGGAGACCAATGCGAAATGCTGCCGAAATCTTATCAATTTTATGATGTAGACTTCAATGCACATGGCTAAGCAAATTATGAAAATTAATTTTTTTGAATGGGTAGGGCCTAACCTTGTGAGAGTTAAAACACTTGAACTGATGATTTTACGAACATAGTATGGATCGAAGCTGGATGAACGAACGTCGCATCAGTGAAGAATATGAGAAGGGTGTTTCGAAGTTCTTGCAATACGTTGAACAAAATGCTAAGTCTGTCAACGGGACATATTTTTGTCCTTGTGTGCGTTGTCTTAATCAAATACGGCAAGACTTAGGCAATGTGCGTGACCATCTATTCATGTACGGCATAATGAGGACTTATACCGTTTGGACTTGGCATGGAGAAGTACTGGAGCAGCCTACCACGTCACGAGGAACGGATTATGTGAAAGAATGGATGAGTGACCATTTAGAGGACATGATACGTGATGTCGGTGAAGATAATTTTGGAAGGGCTAATTTGTATGATTCTCTTATTAATGATTCAGAGCAACCGTTGTTCCCAGGATGCTCGAACTTTACACGTCTGTCTTCAACTTTAAAGTTGTTTAGTTTAAAAGCAAGAAATGGATGGACCGATAAAAGTTTCACCGAGTTGTTGGAGTTGTTGAAGGAGATGCTTCCAGAAAAATACTCTACCTATTCGTAATTACGAGGCCAAAAATTTTTTATGTCCAATGGGTCTTGAATATCAAAAGATACATGTTTGTCCTAATGATTGTGTTTTGTACACAAAGGAGTTTGCTTCGTTAAAGTATTGTCCAACATGTGGTTTATCCCGTTTTAAAAAGAAATCTGACAGAGTCACTGGTAATGAAGGTAATGATGGTGCACCTGCTAAGGTGATGTGGTATTTGCCTATAATACCTAGGTTCAAACGTATGTTCTCTGTTAAAGAAGATGCAAAGAACCTTAAATGGCACTCTAACGAAAGAAAGTGCGATAATCTTCTTCGACACCCTGCTGATTCTCCACAATGGAAAAAGATTGATGACAAATTCCCTGAATTTGGTGCAGATCCAAGAAACTTAAGGCTTGCACTTGCAACTGATGGTATGAATCCTTATGGAAACTTAAGTAGCAAACACAGTTCGTGGCCAGTTATGTTGATGATTTACAATCTTTCTCCTTCGTTGTGCATGAAGAGAAAATATGTGATGTTGTCCATGATGATATCGGGTCCTAGACAACCTGAAAATGACATTGATGTTTACTTAGCACCTTTAATTGATGATTTGAAATTGTTGTGGGAAGAAGGCATCGACGTGTTTGATTCACATGTTCAGGAACAGTTCCGTTTGCGTGCAATGTTGTTTTGCACTATAAATGATTTCCCAGCGTATAGAAACTTGAGCGATTATAGTGTTAAAGGTCATTTTGCATGTCCCGTATGTTAAGAAAACACTAGTTACCTTCAGTTGAAGCATGGTCAGAAGACAGTATATACAAGACAATGAAAATTTCTTCCTCGTAATCATCCTTATCGTAGATTGAAAAAAGCATTTAATGGAAGTGCTGAGGATGAGGTTGTGTGCAGACCCCGGAATGGTGAAGAGGTGTACAACGAAGTCAAAAACATTGACATTGTGTTTGGAAAACATCATAAAAGTACCTCTGCAAAGAACATTTGGAAGAAACGATCGATATTTGAGTCGCCGGACCTAGCACCTGCAGCTGCTAGGTACGAGCTGTGGAAGGCTGCTCGGACTAAATCTGATGGGAACATGACATCTTCCTCCGCTGCCTTGATCTCACAGAGAATTGTAAGTTCTAATTATAAGCAGTTCTTTGATTGTGTATCTATCACAGCATGTCTTCTAACTTGGTTATTTTATGTGCAGGATGAGTTGGTTGAGCAGCAGACTCAGGGCACATTTGCTGGCCAAGGTAGGGACGACATTCTAACAACGGCCATTGGAAGGCCCGAGCACCCAAGATGTGTACGTGGAGTTCCTGGGGCGATTGGTCTTCGTGACTACTTTGGCCCTACACAGAAAACCCCCCAATCAATGAGTCAGGAGACACTGAGGCAGATGAATCTTCAGTGGGAGGAAAGACTCAACCAAAGCATGAGATCAATGGAGCAACGATTCATGGAGCAGCTACGAGAACAAAAACAAATACAAAGAGCGCTTGAAGAAAAGTTGCACTCCATGACGCAAGGCAACATGGGGGCCGATGACACTCCCACACCACCTCGTGTCAGCACTAAAGGATCATGCTCTGCTGTAGACCCCACTCAGTACAGCGGTCAATATGAGCTGTTGGTTGATGGGGATCCCCCACGCATTGTGGCTGTCGGACGAGTGCTTGAGGGAGGGCAGACCATTCATGGTGTTGCCATATTACCCTAGCACGTGCGTGTGACCATTGACGTGGTTCGGGATCCCCAGGCTCAGGTGCCTGTACCCACCCCAGAAATTAACTTTGTGGGGGAGGCCATAGGATCATTTATTGCCTGGCCTAGAGCATTGATCATGTCCCACATCGCTACTCCACAGGTATAATTAACTTAGTATTTCTATGTTTATTCTACAAATAATTGTTGATAACGCTTTGACGTAAATTCTTATCTTCAGTTCACACGTCCTCAGAAGCAGCCGATTCATGATACAGTCATAGATGAAGATGATGACATGGCTGAAGCGGAGGATGATCCTCTATCAAAACTAATGACAAAATTACCCAGGTTGAAGAAAACACCATTAGAACTATACTGGGATTTGAGAGTATTTGGTCTTCCCCCACATGTGCCAGTTTATATCACATTATCTGATGGATTGGAGATGATTGGGGGAGACCAGATGTTGAATATTTCCATCATTCAGCTGTGGTGCATGTAAGATAGTCAATTTGGTCTTTCATATTACTTTTATTTACATTGTTATAGTTTCTAACAACTTAACTTTGTTGTTTTAGGTACGTGGACACAATCGTTGTAGACCAAGGTCGGTCTTCCATGTATGGATTTGTTGAACCTCAGACCATTCAACCGTCTGGTAACACACTTCAAAACAGACAAGATTATTTGCAAACATGGATGGATGAGTCAAAAAGAGACGTATACCTTGTGCCATACATTGAGGGGTAGGTGTTGTTATATGTGGTCATTTTATTATTATAGTTTCCTTAATTAGTTGAATAACTATTTGTCCTTCGTGATAGGTCGCACTGGCAGCTGATGGTCATCATTCCCAAACAATGTAAAATTATATGGTTTTGTTCGTTGCACAAGAGGATGAAAAATGACTTGAGAACCATGCTTCAAGGGTAAGTGTTTCTCCAAAAATGACTTTGAATTTGATGTTCACCTTCAACTTTTATGATAAATATAGTCATATTAATTATACTTTGTGTTTTCAATCTGTACAGAGTTATTCGTAAATCTCGTGGTCAACTGGTTCAAATTTTGTATCCAAAGGTTGTAAGTCATTTATAGTTTCTAATTCATTTTCTATGTTATTGAATGATCTAAATTCTTAACTATTTAGTTTGTGATTTTAGTGTAACCAGCAGCTAGATTCATGGGAATGTGCCTTCTATGTGATGTGTTGGATTAAGACCATCATTCGAGCTGTCATTACAGATGACTGGAATGAGGTAATGATGTATACTTTCAATACATTACAAATCAAATTCATCTTCAACATATATGAAACCATAATGAATCTTTATTGAATTTTGCAGCGCTTCAAGAGTACATCGCCTATTCCAGAGGACACAATTAAACAGATAAGGCAGGAGTGGACCGCTTATCTTCTGCAAAGATGGAGTTAGGAATAGTTTTATTTCTTGTTGAACATTGTTTAGTTTTAGTTTAAGTTTTATGTTGATAGTTTTGGTAGTGGATTGAACTCCACATTATGTAGAACTTTGTTTATATGAAATGCATATTTATATTATTGCAAAATTGTTCTGGGACATTTTTCTGCTTTTCAGGTGTGGTTTTATTGAAAAAATAAATCAATTTTAAAAAAAAACGCCCAGTAGACGTCTGTTAGTGCACAGTCGGACGTCTATAGACGTCCGGCAGTGCACTAACGGACGTCCAACTCCCCAGATCCTACCACAACAATTCAGCCAAGTAGACGTCCGGGGGGCGAGGCCCCAGACGTCTATATGAATGTCCGAGGGGTTCTTAGCGGACGTCTATATAAAGGTCCGGCCTGACATAGTGGACGTATATAGACGTCCGTCCTGACATAAGCGTCCGACCTGACATAGCGGACGTCTATATAAACGTCCGTCCTGACACAACGGACGTTTATATAAACATCCGTCCTGGCACAACGGACGTCTACATAGACGTCACCCACATAGACATCCGACCTCCGCCGGACGTCAAAAGGCCCACAGAACGGACGTCTATAGCCCGTTCTGCACTAGTGTTAGAAGTGATAATTCCATGTTTGTGAACATTTGTTCTGAACCTTTCCACATCAAGATTGCATTCAAATCATATGAATAGTTACCTAAGATATGTTGAGTGTTGACTTGATGAACTTGATAATCTCTCAAAGAAGTCGTTTGAGCCATTGAGGAAAAGTTTTTTATGCATTTAGGAATTTCACCAGATAGGTTGTTTTGTGAGAGATCTAAGAGTTGAATGCTTTTTAGATAACAAACTTGTAACGGTAAACTCCCACGGAAATAGTTGCTTCTTAAGATTAAAAATTGCAACTGCGATAATTTGTTTCCTATCCAATTTGGGATAGATCCTGATAATCTATTTTCTGCTATGTCTATCATCACTAATTGTGTGCAATTTTTCAAGATGGAAGGGATTTTACCGGTTAAGTTATTGTTTCTCAATAACAAAACTTGAAGTTCAAGGAGTGATCCCATTGAAGAGGGAATATCTCCTATAAATTTGTTCTGACTCATTTAAGTAAGTCAATGATTTGAAATGGGTCCAACAGTCTGGAATTTGTCCAGAAAACATATTATTTGATAGGTCTAATTGGTATAATGATTCAGCTACACCACTAGAGCATAAAAACGAAAAAGAATTTGAGAATTTATTGTTTGATAGATCAAGAATCACTGAGCCTCGTAAAAATGACGGAACAGGACCTTCAAATTGATTTGATGCAAGATTAAGCCAAACAGAATAATAATGATTCTCTATTGGCAAATTTGGAATTGTACCTTGTAAATTATTGGATGAGATATCAAAACTCCTCCAATTTGACAATCGAAATTTGGTCCAAAACCATTTTGGAACAGTACCTGATATTCCATTATTTGAAATGTCAAGGTTTCCAAATTCGTTTTGTTTTTCTAACCATTTGGGAAATAATGAACCAAGCTTGCAAGACCTCAATTTAATATGATGCAATTGAAAAGGCGGAGTCCAATTTTGACTAAATTCTAACGTCAATGAGTTATTTGACAATATCAATATCTTTAACTTTGTCATATTATAAAAATGAGAGTCAGTTAACACACCTTTCAAAGAGTTTGATATCAAGGATAATTCCTCAAGTTCCGATGGAAATCGAAGATGTTCAGAAATTGTCCCATTTAGCATGTTATTATCAAGGTACAATCTTTTTAATGATGGCAACAATTTGAGGGTGTTAGGCAAAGTACCGCTAATTTGATTGATACTGAGATCCAACGTTTCCAACTTTGCAAATATTGAGAAATCAGGTAATGTGCCATTGACTTTATTTTGACCAAGATATATTTCTCGTAATGAGTATCTAGAACATCCAGACAAATGATTAAATATCACTGTGAGATCTTCACTCAACTTGTTGAAAGATAAATGCAATAACTCCAAAGTACATGTGCTCCCAAATGATTTTGGAACACCACCTTCTAAAGAGTTAGACACAATTAACAACTGCTCCAAATGAGATGGCAATCTAGTGTCTTCAGGTATCTTCCCACTCAATAGATTATAAGAAAGATCCAACTTTTTTAAATTTGAAAATGCTGAAAGGTCAGGTACAGAGCCTCTGATTTGATTGTTTCTCAAACACAATTGTTGTAATGAGTATCTAACACAACCACTAGACAAATTATGAAGAATTGACGAAAGATCTTCGGTCATATTGTTTTCAAACATGTATAATGAACGTAGGGTGCATATATTCATGAATGATTTCAAATCTTCACCCTTGAACACATTATAGGAGAGGTCAAGGTGCTCAAGCGAATTCATGGCCAAGCCAAAATGATTTGATGTCGAACCCTTCAAGAGGTTACCATTAAGGTCAAGCTCAACAAGGTTGGAAGTGGTGTTTGACAGCCACTGGAATATCATCGGTTGTGTGAAGGAGTTTCCAGAAAGATCAAGGACAGAAAGGGAAGTAGAAAAATTGAAGTTGGAAGGGTTGAATGAAAGGAGAAAATGATCGGAAAGGCCACATTCAGATAAACTGAGTTCTCTTAATTTTGGTAGCTTGGCAATGGTTCGGAGGTAGCTAGGAGAACTGTAAAAATTAGATATGGAATTGAAGGAAAGATGGGTTAAAGAATTAAGATTAGATAACCATTGATCACTACTGACAATTTTGAGAGCACTATCGTATCCTCCAAGATAGAGTTTATGCAAATTTGAAAGGTTTCCTAGTTGGGAAGGAATGTATCCTTCAAAAGAATTGCGACTGAGATCAAGATACTGCAGTCGAGAGAGATTTCCAAGTTCACGAGGGATTGAACCCTCCAAATAATAATTTCTTGCAACATTCAAATATTTCAAATGAGAAAGAGAACTTATCTGACTTGGAATTTGTCCGCCAAAATTACATGAAGAGAGATCAAGATATCTCAAGTTGGTAAGAGAGCCAAGAAACTCTGGAATATTAGTGTCTGTAAAATCATTTAAACTGAGGTTCAAATACTGTAAGTGTCGCAACTCCATTAACGACTTGTGGATCTCTCCACTGATGTAACGCCGAGAGACTTTATAAATACCAGAAAGAGAAAGATATGGATAATGATACTGTCCAGGAAGGTGGATGCTTATAATATGAGCGGTGAGGTTGGTGCATCGAATCCCCTCCCATTGGCAACAGTCGGGAGTGGTCCAAGATGAGAGCATGCCGAAGTCATCAACAATGGCAGCCTTGAATTGAAGGAGTGCATCCCTCTCCTTTGGAATGCATCGGATGTGGTGTTGTCCATAAGCAGCCTGCAACACCACACTCAGCACAAACATAAACATAATCACTTTGAGAATATTCATGATGATGAAATAGAGAGAGTGAAATAGATTGATATGTGTTCTGAATTAAGCACTCCCAATACCCTCATTTAAACTCACCAACTCTTTAATTACCTATCCTTTCACTCTGTCTTTCCCTTACTTTATTCTAAGTCGTTGTCGTCGTGTTTGTCTGTTTCCATTTCTTTTATTCATCATATCAACTAATTTTTGTGGTCCATAAATATTGTAGTAAAGCAACCCTTATTTTATTTATAAGTATGACTCACTAAGTTACTTTGGCAATTCAGTTTATTTTGTTTTCAGTTTATTTTGTTTTTCTGTTTAAATAATAAAAAAATTAATGACATTTCATTTCAACTTTATAATCCATTGTTATTAATGCATCTATTAAGATAAGGCCCAAAGCCTTATAACCCAAGTCCAAAACGCAAGGCTGAGAGATAAAAATATCTCATGTAAAAGCTACAGCCTCGAGGCAACATTTGACACCAAAAGAGAGAGAAAGTAGAAAGAGTCTTCTGGAAGCTGGAAAGAAGGAGTCCGAAACTCACTTACGGTGCACATCCATGATTTCAGAAAGAGATAAAAGAAACAAAGTGGGACAAGGTCTTCGGCAAAGGTAAGAGAGAAAACTCAAGCTTTTATTATTGTGTTATGAATTATTGTTCTGTATTACATTCTGAAAAGAAAGGGGAACTCTATTTATAGAGTTCATGGGAAAGGTGAAAAATAGTAAAACCTAGCTTAACTAAATAAACTGATTATTTAGTTCCAATAGCCTCCCCTCAAGCTGGATTGTGTATGCTCATTAGTCCAAGCTTGGGAATGATGGATCGGAACCGAACACGATGAGGAAACTTCGTAAAGATGTCAGCTACCTGTTCATCGAAACGAATTGGAAGGAGACGTAGAAGATTAGCTTGTATCTTTTCTCGAACAACATGGCAGTCGAGTTCTATGTGTTTTGTGCTTTCGTGAAAGCTTTGGTTATGAGCTATGTGTCTTGCTGATTTGTTGTCGCAATAGAGAGCAGGAGTTCCAACTTCTTGAACTTGAAGATCTTGAAGAAGATAGTGAATCCATTGTATTTCGCATACAGTGGCCGCAAGAGCACGATATTCTGCTTTGGTAGAAGATCTAGAGACAGTGCTCTGCTTCTTAGATTTCCACGAGATGAGTGATGAACCAAGGAAAATACAAAAACTTGTAGTAGACCTTCTAGTATTGGGGCATGTTGTGCAATCAGAGTCACGAAAGGCTTTTAAGTGCATTGGAGAATCGGCTGCAAAGAATAATCCCTTCGAAGGCTTAGATTTTATGTACCTAAGAACATGTTGTGCAGCCCGATAATGATAGTTAGTGGGAGATTGCATAAATTGACTTAATAAATTAATAGAAAAACATAAATCAGGTCTAGTGTTGGTAAGATAAAGCAACTTCCCTATCAGCCTTCGATAAGAGCCAGGATCATCCAAGTAGTTGTCCATTTTATACAGTGAGCTTGTATCACTCAGAAATGGGGTAGAACAAGGCTTGCATCCTAGCATTCCTGTTTCCTCAAGGATGTCCAGAGCATATTTCCTTTGACACAAATGAATTCCTTTCTTATATCTGGCCACCTTCAAACCTATGAAGTATTTAAGTTCCCTCAGATTCTTTATTTGGAATCCGTTATGCAAAAGACCCTTTATGTGATTGATTTCTGTCATGGAATTTCCTGCCAATATAATGTCATCTACATAGACAGTACGACTGTGAAATTTGTAGGTGTCCTTTTGATAAAAAGTGAGTGGTCAGATTTTGATTGAATATAATTGACAGAAGTAAGAAAGGTGGATAATTTTTCAAACCATTGCCTGCTGGCTTGTTTTAGACCATGTAGTGACTTAGTAAGCTTGCAAACATGACCTTTTTTATGGACATTAAGGCCAGGTGGTGGCTCCATGTAAACTTCTTCATTTAGATCTCCATGTAGGAAGGCATTATCCACATCAAGTTGATGTAGAAACCACTTATTTGAGGCTGCAAGAGCAATGAGTAATCTAACAGTAGCTAGCTTAGCAATAGGAGAAAAAGTGTCCAAATAGTCTTTCCCTTCTTGTTGGGTATAGCCTTTTGCTACTAGGCGAGCCTTATATCTTTCTATAGTGCCATCAACCTTGTATTTAGTCTTGTATACCCATCTACAACCAATGGGGTTTTTTCTTGGAGGTAGTTGTGTTAGAAACCAGGTATTATTTTCCTGTAATGCTTTGATCTCTCTTTGCATAGCCTCTGCCCACTCACTCATGTTTTTGGCTTCATTGTAAGAGTGAGGTTCAGTATTTGCATTGATGGCCATAGTGTACTTCAAGTGGTTTTCTGACAAAGAATCATAAGACAATAGATCAGAAATGGGATAAGGGGTTTTGAGGTTGTTTTTTATAGATAGGGATTGATTCACCTGTTGTACATAGTCACTTAGATACCTTGGAGCCCTTCTAACTCTATTAGATCTCCTGCAACTATGGCTTTCTTCACTATCAGCAGCGCTATTATTGTTATCCGTGTCAGTGGTAGCCTGTTGTTTCTTCCCTTGATTATTGGCTTCCATTTCAACAAGTCTCTCATCATCAACAAAGTTATAGCCGTCTAGGAGATCATTGAGAAAAGTAGTTTTGTTTGCTTCTTGGTCATTAACTTCTTTGTTGTTTTGTTGGTCTTTGCAAGGGAAAATGTCTTCATAAAAGACAACATTTCTACTTACAAACAATTCTCTAGTGTTGATGTCAAGAACAATGTAGCCCTTGATACCACTCTTGTAACCAAGGAAAATTCCTTTTCTAGCTCTTGGGTCAAGCTTATTTCTACTATTTTCAAGAGTGGAAACAAAGCATAGGCACCCAAAGGTTTTTAAATTCAAATAAGTGGGAGGAATATTATAAACAAGGTCATGGGGAGTTCTATTATTAAGAATGGGGGAAGGTAACCTGTTTATTAGGTAGACAGCGTGACTGATAGCATAAGACCAATAGGCATTGGGCACATTAGATTGAAACAGAAGCTGCGGGTCACATTAAGGATGTGTTGATGTTTGCGCTTTACAATAGAATTTTGTTCAGGAGTTTCAACACAACTTGTTTGGTGGTTGATGCCATATAAATCATAGAAGTTCACACAATTGAACTTAGGTCCATTATCTGACCTAACAGTTTTAATCATTTTATCAAATTGGTTTTTAACTTTCACAATAAAATTCTGCAATAGGTCTCTAGCTTTCCCTTTATTGTAAATTAAAAATACCCAGGTATGTTTGCTATAGTCATCAACTATAGTAAGAAAATATTTATGGCCATGAATAGAAGAAATTGAGAGGGGATCCCATATATCACAGTGAAGCATTTCAAAACATTCAGTGGATAAAGAAACACTTTTAGGAAAAGGCAATTTATGTTGTTTATCATAGTGGCAAGTATCACAAACAACATCAAGACTCATTTGCACATAAGGGAAATTTTCACATATCTATTTTATAGTCTTGTGTCCAGGATGGCCTAACCTATAGTGCCACAAATTTACATCAACACGTTTATAAGAAAAAATAGAATTTGAGACAAAATCTTGGTTCGGATTTGGAAAAGCTTGTAGGTAATATAGGCCTTTTTAGGGATTAACACACCCAATCATCTTCAATATAGAATTCTCCCTTATCTGACAAACCTCAGAAGAAAAAGTTAGACTGCAGTTTAAGTCTTTTATACGACTTTGGACAGAAATTAAATTAAAAGAAAAATCAAGAATATATAGGACATTAAAAATAACAAAATCTTTAAAGAATTGGACAGTGCCTGCATGTTCAGCAGTGATAACAGAGTTATTTGGAAGTCTAACATAAATGGGCTTAGTTTTATAAAAGGTGACAAAGTTCCTTTTCTCATGGGCACATGATCAGTGGCCCCAGTGTCAATAATCCGAGAAAGGGTACCTTGTTTGTCTTTTGTGCTATTTCTCTACATCTGGTTGACCTTATGAGTGGGTTCATCAACTTTTTCTATCATTCTGAGAAGCTTTTGCATCTGTTATGGGTAAAGGAGTTGAAGGCAGCATTGATGCTGCCTTGGTGAGTGGAATGAACACTCTCTGGGCCAGAACTACTCTGGCAGACACTGGCTGAATTCTAGTCACCCTTTTTGTCTTGATTATTGTCATTTTTCTTGTACCAAGGTGGGTAACCGTGTTTGGAATAACACTCATCCACAATGTGATTCATTTTGTTGGAGTAGGAGCACTATTTTCCATAGTTAAGATTCCTTCCTCTTCCTCTCCCTTGCCACGTGATCCAACACCACGTCCTTGGTTTTTCCAGGTCTGGTCAGGTCTCCAATTGCTGTTTTTGTCAACAGCATTGGCTAGAATTTTGATTTCAGCAGATTGGTGCTAGGTTACAGTGCCAATATCTTGTCTTTCTTGTCTCTCTTGATGTATGATGAGGGAGAAAACACGATTGATGTTGGGAAGGGGATCCATTAAGAGGATTTGAGTTCTTACAGTGGTATAGGTATCATTCAGCCCCTTTAAAAAACATATAACGTGTTCTATTTCTCTGTATTTTAGAGAAACTTTTGAGAGCTCACAATTGCAAGGGATGTCACATGTACAACTAGGTATGGGTCTAAGGGATTACAATTCTTCCCAGAGAATCTTTAAATTTGTAAAAAATTGACTAACACTCATTTCTTCCTGTTTGATTGAATGAATGTCTTGACGTAAATCAGAAATTTTAAAGTAGGCACCTTTAGAGAATTTTTCCTTCAATTCATCCCATAATTCTTTAGCCTCTTCAACATATATCACACTTTCTGCAATCTGTGGAGAAATTGTTTTTATAATCCAGGAAAGAACCATCATGTTGCATCTTTCCCATGCATCTAATAAAACTTCACTTCTTTACGGTTTCTTGATTGACCCATCAATGAACTTGATTTTGTTCTTGGAAAGAAGAGCCCTTCTCATGCTTCTGCTCCAAGAAGAGTAATTAGTGTCACTTAGGATTTGAGAGATGAGAGTGAGACCTGGATTCTCCCCAAGATGTAGATAAAAAGGACTAGCCGGATTGGTGGATTGATCCATGTGATCCATTGTAGCAAGAAGCAAGAAGAGTCCAAGAAACACACCAAAAAACAATCAGGAATGAATTCTGGGCAGCGAAAACAAAGGGGTTCAAGAAATATGTTGTGCTCTTGATACCATATTAAGATAAGGCCCAAAGCCTTATAACCCAAGTCCAAAACGCAAGGTTGAGAGATAAAAATATCTCATGTAAAAGCTACGACCTCGAGGCAACATTTGACAGCAAAGAGAGAGAAAGTAAAAAGAGTCTTCTGGAAGCTAAAAAGAAGGAGCCCGAAGCTCACTTGCGGTGCACATCCATGGTTTCAGAAAGAGATAAAAGAAACAAAGTTGGATAAGGTCTTCGGCAAAGGTAAGAGAGAAAACTCAAGCTTTAATTATTATGTTATGAATTATTGTTCTGTATTACATTCTGAAAAGAAAGGGAAACTTTATTTATAGAGTTCATGGGAAAGGGGAAAAATAGTAAAACCTAGCTTAACTAAATAAATTGATTATTTAGTCCCAATAGCATGCAAGATTTCAATAATATCAATTGACTTCGAATAATTTTTCAATAAATCAATTAATGCATGCAAGATGGTTAATTTTTCTTAACGCATAGAAAGAGTCCAAATTATTACAATTTAATAGTTTTATATTATTTATTCTTATATAGACACTAGTAAAAAAAAGGGATTAGAAAGCGCAATATACGCTTCGGTTTAAGGGCACTACTAACTCGGTTCTAGGCGAAACCAAGGCATACAACTCCTGCCACCTAGACTTGCCAATTGCTACTAACTCGATTCTGATGAAAACCGAGGCATGATGTGGACATACTAACTCTTCATTTCTTTGATCTTTTTCATTTCCACAGCCCAACATCTTCTTCTTCCCTCGTGCTCTCACTTCTTCTCTGTCCGTGCTCTCCCATTCTTCCTCTCTATTCTCTCCCATTCTTCCCCTCTCTCGCTGCTGTAGCCTCCGCTGTTGTACCTCCTCTGTCGATGTTGCCTCCGCCACTACTGCCTCCGCCGCTCTAGATCCACCGCTCTAGATCGCCATCGCCAAGCCGCTCCAGATCGGTGAGCCCTCCGTCGTTGCTACCTCCGCCATTGTTGCCTTCACCGCTGCTGCCTCCGCCGCTCTAGATCCACCGCTCCAGATCGCCATCGCCAAGCCACTCCAGATGGCCAAGGCGCTCCAGATCGACGAGCCCTCCGTCGTTGCTGCCTCCGCCATTCTTCCCCTCTGTATCTTCATCTTCATCCACCGCTCCAGATCCACCGCGAGTCGTTGCTACCCTCTCACCCCTTAATGGAATGTCGCCACCGTCCTAGACCGGCAATCTTCCTCCAGCCATTGAAGCCCTGTGTGATTGGAAACCCTAAGGGAGCTTCCTGGTTCATTGCAAAAGGTGTTCATCTGCAATAAAGATGAAGTTTAACAGTGTTAGATCTGTGAAATTTTGTAGATTTTGGCATTGTTCTTAAGCCCAGGCCAGTGAAGACTCACAATCACAAGCACTTTGGGTTTCTGAAATTTGGAAATGTTAGGTCTGTTTTGATCTCGGATTGGGATTGAGATTGGGATTTTCCGATTGCGTGAAAAACAATGACTTGCACCACTCCGTTTCTGGTCGCGTACTGAAACAATTTCTGGTTGCGTACTGAAAAACATGTTGCACGTGAAAAAAAAAGGATATTGCCTCGGTTATCTAAGAACCGAGGCATATTCCTATCTAGTTTTATCTCAGTCCATGACCGATGCCAATAATAAAAAATAACCGGTGTCTTTTCTTCTTATTGTACTAGTGAGAGACAAAATATTGTATGCAAATAAACACAATTAGCAATTCGTATATCGTTAGTGGTTTTTTTTTTATAAAATTCATAGAATAGATATTTTTCTTTAATGATATTTTAAACAATTTGTAAGTCCAACTAAATATTAAGAAAATATTTAATAGTGAAAGGTTATGTTACCATTTTTATCTTGTTTCTATAATATTGTCACCTCATCACTGCAGATTTAACGTATTAACTTGCATGTTATGGTTTTAAAGAAACCGAAACATATATAATCATATGGTGACATTTTTAAAAATTTTGTTAATTTATAGGTGTTGGTTGTAAAATAATTGAAACATATATCACTTTTAGTATCGATTAATCGACGATCAAGGTCTAAATATATTAAAATTTTCAAAATTTTATAAAAGATCACGTTTTTTATTTATTTATTTATCTAACAAGCACATATGTCATCGGTTGACAAAGAACTGAGAATGTGCACCAAATTTTTCAAAATTTCTTAAAATTTATGTAATTTTTTTATTTGTTTTTTCTAAACAGACCATAACTTTGATTATTTGAACAATCATTATCATATACTCTTTCTACGACTGAACAACTAAGACAACAAAATTTGATCAAAATTTAAAAATATCCAATTGTTTTTGTTTTTATCTTTTTCTCAAAAGGACATATATGGTCTTGGTTATTTGGACAACTAATGTCATATCTACTTTCTGTTGCGGTTGCCTGAACAACCAAGACCAAATGTTGATCAAAATTTTAAAATTGTCACTAAAATTTATAATTACTTTTATTTTATTAAAATCCTTTAAGCATCGATTTTACAAATAATTGTTGTCATATGTCTGCTTAGAGTTAAATATATTGTTAATATATTGAGTTTGTTTCTTAGATTAATATATTGTTAATATTTGTATTCATGTATTGTACATCGTGGTGGGATTATTAATATTTATCCAAAAACATGGTGTCCATCATTCTCCATTGTTGCTCCCACTAGTACAAGCAGGAGAAAAGACAGCGGTTGTTTTTCATTATAGGCATCGGTTCTCAAACAGAGGCATATGTAGACGAGGCAAAAAGTGTACTACTTTTGGCCTCGGCTTGAACCGAGGCATAAAGAGAGGCGATTTGACATCGGTTCATCTACAACCGAGGCCGTATATTCCACCCTACTGCTTCGGTTGTAGTCTGAACCGAGGCAGTAGAGGTCTTTTTTTTTTACGCCGTACTTTCGGCCTCTGTTGTGGTCATAACTGAGATCATTCCACCCTACTGCCTCGGTTGTAATCTAAACCGAGGCAGTAGATGTCTTTTTCTTTTTACGCAGTACTTTCGGCCTCTGTTGTGGTCATAACCGAGATCATTCCACCCTACTACCTCGGTTGTAATCTGAACCGAGGCAGTAGAGGTCTTTTTTTTTTACGCAGTACTTTCGACCTCTATTGTGGTTATAACCGAGGCATATATCGCTTGTCTACCTCGGTTGTGACACTAACCGAGGCATATATCGCTGTTTTTTTTTTAAAAATGAGGTCTGTTTCTGCGACATTCCCAACAACAGAAACAGACCTGCATATATATTTACAGCCAGAACAGTCGAGAATAATCCAGAAACGTATATTTTGAATGAAAATTATAATAAAACATAAATACATTCAATTGAATCATAAATCAACTTCTTATAAGCATAAATCAATCAAATTATAATCCTAAATCAAGTTTGAAGCATAAATAAAACTGAATGTACAATGTTAAACTAATAATAATGTAGAAAAACATCAAACAACTTAGAAACATAAACTTAGAACTTAGTATATCTTAATATCTAGTATATACTATTATATAAATGAATTACATATTTAGCCAGTGCTTTCCTCACAAGTTGAAGTGACTTCTCCGGAATTGGAGCAGTCCTATTGAATTTCTGCATAAAATACAATGATTTAACTTAGTGTATTTGAAATCTAAACTATAGGGAAAATAAAATTGAAACCTAAATAATACCGTTTCCCATCCACTGGTGTAATGTGCACGAATAATGGTCATCATCCAAAACATGACGTAGTAACCACATTCATATGACCCCGTTTGTATATTACACTACAATATATCATCATAATTATAAAATGTTAAGTAACATCAATTGAATGGAACCAAATGTAAATGAGTATGGACTAAAATACCAAACCTTAAGGGCAACCCATGCAAGCTTTTTAGCTGTAGCAGTAGATCTCCCAGATAACATCATATGTGTTGCAAGGGAACTATTAAAAGCAATTCCTTTAGCATACATTTATATATAAAAAAAGTAGAAACATTGAGATTCTTACCAATCTACTACATGTCTAAGAGGGCTGGGAGGAGACTTCTGCAATGAACAAAACCAGACAGCAGTGTTCTCCGGTATGGAGATCACAAGTAGCTGCCAATGACACTTGAAATTGGTAATAACTTATGAATCATATACCAAAATTAATAAATGAATGTGTTGAAGTTAACAAACTTCACTTACCCATGTATATAAGGGAGAAAATATATCTCCTTCCCCATTCCAAAACAGGTGCTGATGTATGTCTGGATATCATCAAATTTATTTCTTTCATGAGTCATAGAGGGGTCAATGAACCCATATACATCGTTGAACCCCTTCTTGTTACTAACATCAGACATATACCTAAAATGAAGAAATAATATGATATAAGTAAGTTGATAAAATAGAATTGTATAAAAAAGTTTTCATAAACTTACATCATCCACAACTGAATGAGTGTAATATTAATTTCTTCTCTACCCGACGCAAGCTCCCTAACATCTTGATGATGCAAGTACAATGGGATCTGAGTTTCTCTTCCAAATGTAGTAGAATCCCAGTGTACATTCATCGGCACATTTGAAATGATTTTAGCAAGCTCGTCTAACGCACCAAGAGGGTCATCCTCAGATAAATGAGTCTTCTTCGGTGGAGGACTTCCCTCTTTACCTATCTGCTGTTAAATGCAAAAATGGTTATGTTATAACGTCAATTAGAAGTAAATATTAAAATTGAGAAGTATATAGTACAAGTGTTTACCGGGGGATTAGATACATCACCAACCAAATGTCTAGGCCAGGCGACAAAGGACTTAAATGCTTCTTCCATAGTGAAGAACTCATCTGTAGGCACAGGAAGAACGACATCCGCTATGACAACTTCATCCACCGTGACCTTGACCTCATCTTCTGAAAGTTGTACACCATGCACTATAGTGGCTGTCTCATAAACTGTACCACGAGCCACTAGCACGGTCCCAGTATCAGAAAGAATATATAACTGACATGGACGAGTTTCATCCATGTCGTCCCCTGGGGCACCGGAAGCTGAACAACTTCCTTTACCGCTTCTACCTGTCAAATTAAATGTTAGGTTTTGCAAAAAGTAAATTAGTTACCAAAAATAAATAAGTTTACCTGTAGGGGGCACAACATGTTCCGCTACAGGAGATGGCGGAGGACGATTGTGATGGACAAATTTGTAAGCACCAAAATATGATGTCACAAACTTGTTTCACAATCGGCAAGTATGACCGAATCGTTTCAAGTAATAAACTTGGTAAGACCAAGTATCGTTCTCCCAAAGGACTCACGGCCTAGTTTAGTTATGTGATTTGTTGATTAGCTAAGACTTAAGAACACAATAATTGAAGTTTAATATGCAAAGACGAAAATTAAATATGTATGCATGAATTGATCAATGACAAAGACAAAAGATAAACACTTTCAAGGAAATATATGAATGAATATGTTGTTGGGGGTCAATTTCATCTCATCCACTCTTATATATTTTAGGAATTCAACATTCAAATCATCATTGTTAATGCCACTCTCTAATGTACCATTCTAGATGGCTTCTCCCTAATCAAATAGTTCATACAATTCCTAGCATTCCTAATGATTAGTTCATGAGTGCAGGAGCTTAAAGGCAACCAATATAATATTGTCAGTATAATATTGGGAGAAATTCCCCGGATCTAGATTTCCCCGTACGTGTCCGTATCAACAAAACCAATAATCATGCATTAGAATGAGTTAAACAATGCAAGCATTGAGCAAAGAGGAAAAACCCTAACTAATGATGAAAGAAAGCATATGTCTTAATTCAAAGATGTACTCAACAAATCCATATATGAGAGCTTCAAGAGATTACTTTGACTCCCCAACAAACATACAAAGTTTAGTTCACCATATTCATGGTGAACCTAGATGAATTACAATGAAAGTATGAAAGAATAAACCCAATAAAGGTGAAGAGGTAGCCTGAGCATCCAAGATCCTCCTTCAAAGGGGTGAAAGAGAGAGTGTTTGCCTCGTTTCTGCCAAAGATGCCTAACTATAGGACGTGCAAGCCCTTATATACTAATCTAGAGTTACAAAAGATTACAAAAGTCCAAGCCCAAAAAGTGCCGCTCAGCGGTATTTACCGCTCAGCGGTATTTACCGCTCAGCGGTGATTGCGCGTCTTCTTTCTTCCCCTCAGCGGCCATTTTGCCCCTCAGCGGTTCCAACGTCACCTCTTGAGTGCCGCTCAGCGGTAGTTTGCCGCTGAGCGGTGCCTTCGACTTCTCCTTTTTGCACTCTTTCTTGTCTTTTCTAATGTCCTCTCTCTTATTCTTTACTTCTTTCACCAAATTCACCTCAAAACCTGCACAAAAACACTTAAATCAAGCATAAACCTGTCCAGCTCTCTTATTTCTGAAAATATAAACAAAAGGCATGATTTCAAGCTAGTTTCTAAGTCTAAAGGTTGCTTTTAGTATCAACTTTAAGCATGAAAATAACAGTTTTTCAACTGTTATCACAACCCCAAACTTAGAACTTTGCTTGTCCTCAAGCAAATAAAATGTAACTCCATCTCCAACCAATTCATATGATGGTTTACTCATTCAAAATCCTCTTTTCAAGATAAGTAATAACTTCACTCAAACTTAAGACCAAGAGTTCAATCAAGATGTGCACATGCTTTAGTGTTCACAAAGTCATTTAAATTCCAACAAATGCTATTTTTCATGAATGATCAATCAATTAAGCATGGATGTTCATGTGCTTATGGAATATTTCCTCACTAGGTAAAGTGTTTCACTCAACACACAAGTGTATAAGAGGTAAAGTGTTTCACTCATTCACTCCACTATCACAATGTCACATGAATCAACTTTGCCTTTCATTTAACCACAATCAAATACATTCACAAGCATGCATCATCACAAGGACTTTTCAATGGCTTATAATGTGGCTGGGCTAACAAGAAAATTGGTTTTTCTGGATCACAAAATCCTTGAGTTAAGAGAATCATAACAACACAATCTTCTTATTCATTCCCAACTTTCTTTTGCCTTTGCTTTTGCATTTGCATTGAGCTTTGCTTCTTTTTCTTTTCTTTTCTTTGCATATTCTTACTTTTTAGCTGTTAGCTCAATGCTTTTTCCTTTTTCATGTTTCCCCAATAACCCCAAACTTGAACATTTAACAATACCACACAAGATCTTCTACTTAACTCAAGGTAAAGATTTTCAATCAAGGGTGTTCAGTGTATATTTAAGGCTAAGGGTTCAAAGGATAGAACACAACGTGTTCTCTTTTAGAAGGCTAACTTTATGAATTTGGCCAATAAAAAGGGTTTCAAAAACACGGCCTTTGATCATATGATGCAAAACAAGCAATTGATTCAATCATAGAAAACCTGGGCAAAGTCATTCATGCTTTCAAAGTAATAGCATTCAACAATAACAACTCTGGAGCTCAAAACCTCACATATAAGCTCATTCACATTTGACATGCACATCCTGCTTAATTTCACAATCACAATCATGATATCCTGCATTTGTTCACAAAGCTTGTGAATCACCTGTATAAGCATTTTAATGTGCACATCATCTCAACATCAATTAATCATAAGCATCATTCAATCATTACTTATCACACAATCACAGTTAATAGCAAACCATCATAAGGAACCAGGTGCTCAATAGAGTACATCAAACCCTAATCTAAAAACAAAAACAAATAAGTTCAGAAAACTTAAACCACAGAAGCATAATCATATAATAGCATTCATCAGTAAATGCTATCTCAGCTCCTCATCAGTCCGAGCTCTCTGTATCTTCCTCTTCCTCTTCATCATCATCTTCATCAAATGCATCCTCCTCCTCAGCTTCATCTTCATCCATGTCTCGGGCTGAAGCTTCAGCTGCTTCAGCTCTTCCATGCCATGGTTCTTCTGGCCAAGCTACCACATTATGGAAT
Organism: Vigna umbellata; assembly: GCF_029865625.1. NCBI lineage: Eukaryota > Viridiplantae > Streptophyta > Magnoliopsida > Fabales > Fabaceae > Vigna > Vigna umbellata. Next base: position 22,037,645 of record NC_142168.1, read on the forward strand.
TCATCCATAGTCCACCTGTGTGCTGGAGGGGTATCATACATCCCCACTATCATCTCAGCCGTGGCCACCTGCCCTCTGTGGATGGACTGCAACTGAGCACCTATAAGAGACATATACATGTCCCTCATCTGGAATGGTTCTGCCTCATGAGTATCAGCAGAAGTCCTGCTCTGTGCTGGCCTTCTCTCTCTACGAGCCTGGCGTGGTGGCACTGGCTGGGCTGCCTCCTCACCTCCACAGTACTGTCTGTAATAGGCCTCATCTATAGCTTTTCTTGGCCTCTCAAATGGTGGAACAGAAGTGTCCACTCCAGCTAGCTTGCAAAGGTGAGTGATCAAAGAAGGATGTCCCAGTGGTGCTTTGTTGTTTGAGGTGTTAGCACACACACTAATCTCATCAGCTATCACCTGCCCAATATTAACATTCAAGTTTCTGATAACACAGTAGATGAAGAGTGCCCTGCTGAGAGTAATATCTGACACATGTGAACATGGCTGAATGTTGGCATGAGAAAACGCCATCCAATACTTTGCAAGAGGAGTCAAATCTGTCCTCCTAATATTAACCACTGAGCCAGATCTATTCCTTTGGAAGTGTCCTCCAGGTATGCACAATACTCTCAACATCCTCAAAGTCAGCACCTTCCTCCATGCTAAGAGCAAACTGGCATTGCTCACCAGCCCACACAGTATCCAGAAAGTTATTGATGGAGTCAGGATCATACCTGATAGCATGGCCTCTAACATAGCCCAAATAATTCTCAACTGGATAATCACCAATCTTCTTTGCATTGGTGTAGAATTCTTTCACCACAGCTATGTTGGCAGGTGATGGATAAGTGGCTAGCTTCCCCCAATCATTCCCTAACACTTGCTCTCCAAATTGAGGAGCAAAGTTAGGTATCATTCCAACCTTTCTCTCCATTAGAAGTCTCCTGTCCTGAACCACCCTAAAGTGCTTCTCATGTTTCCTAGAGAGGAACCTGCCATTATGGGGCTGCTCTGGTTCCTTTTCCTTTCTCTTGGTTGCCATGGTTTTCAATCTTTTTCCTGATGAGGATGTCATTCCTACATTCAAAACACAAGCAAAACCATAGAACATGATGTTAATCATTAGTAAAACATAGAACATAACTCCTGTCGAAGCTAAACCACCGCTGAGGGCCAGAATTTCCCCTCAGCGCCACCAGCGCCACATTCCAACACGCAAAAATCAGAAAAAAACAAATCTGGCAGAGTGCCGCTCAGCGGTAATTTACCCCTCAGCGGTAACTCTGCAGATTTTTGAAAAATCAGTTTTAAAGCTTCCCTAACTCCACCCAAATGCAATTTTCAGTTTTCCAGTTCATAATCATGCAGTTTAATCGGTTCAAAAATCAAATATATCATCAAATCATGCATAGAAATCAAAACCCCTAAATATTCATGCTTTGACAATCACAGTCAATTTCAAGAACCCTAGAATGAACAAATTTGTAAGCACCAAAATATGATGTCACAAACTTGTTTCACAATCGGCAAGTATGACCGAATCGTTTCAAGTAATAAACTTGGTAAGACCAAGTATCGTTCTCCCAAAGGACTCACGGCCTAGTTTAGTTATGTGATTTGTTGATTAGCTAAGACTTAAGAACACAATAATTGAAGTTTAATATGCAAAGACGAAAATTAAATATGTATGCATGAATTGATCAATGACAAAGACAAAAGATAAACACTTTCAAGGAAATATATGAATGAATATGTTGTTGGGGGTCAATTTCATCTCATCCACTCTCATATATTTTAGGAATTCAACATTCAAATCATCATTGTTAATGCCACTCTCTAATGTACCATTCTAGATGGCTTCTCCCTAATCAAATAGTTCATACAATTCCTAGCATTCCTAATGATTAGTTCATGAGTGCAGGAGCTTAAAGGCAACCAATATAATATTGTCAGTATAATATTGGGAGAAATTCCCCGGATCTAGATTTCCCCGTACGTGTCCGTATCAACAAAACCAATAATCATGCATTAGAATGAGTTAAACAATGCAAGCATTGAGCAAAGAGGAAAAACCCTAACTAATGATGAAAGAAAGCATATGTCTTAATTCAAAGATGTACTCAACAAATCCATATATGAGAGCTTCAAGAGATTACTTTGACTCCCCAACAAACATACAAAGTTTAGTTCACCATATTCATGGTGAACCTAGATGAATTACAATGAAAGTATGAAAGAATAAACCCAATAAAGGTGAAGAGGTAGCCTGAGCATCCAAGATCCTCCTTCAAAGGGGTGAAAGAGAGAGTGTTTGCCTCGTTTATGCCAAAGATGCCTAACTATAGGACGTGCAAGCCCTTATATACTAATCTAGAGTTACAAAAGATTACAAAAGTCCAAGCCCAAAAAGTGCCGCTCAGCGGTATTTACCGCTCAGCGGTGATTGCGCGTCTTCTTTCTTCCCCTCAGCGGCCATTTTGCCCCTCAGCGGTTCCAACGTCACCTCTTGAGTGCCGCTCAGCGGTAGTTTGCCGCTGAGCGGTGCCTTCGACTTCTCCTTTTTGCACTCTTTCTTGTCTTTTCTAATGTCCTCTCTCTTATTCTTCACTTCTTTCACCAAATTCACCTCAAAACCTGCACAAAAACACTTAAATCAAGCATAAACCTGTCCAGCTCTCTTATTTCTGAAAATATAAACAAAAGGCATGATTTCAAGCTAGTTTCTAAGTCTAAAGGTTGCTTTTAGTATCAACTTTAAGCATGAAAATAACAGTTTTTCAACTGTTATCAGATTGCCATAATCCTCATAATGCTGTTGGAACTGGCGCGCAACCATTTCAGCAACTTCATCATACAACTCTGCTCGAACCTTCTTTGTGATCTCCTACGTCATCTCTTTTCTTATTTCCTCCTTCATCTTTTCGTATGAATATGGACGCGAGGAAGACCCAAAAAACTGTCGTATGCCTATGCCAGTCCCAGCACCACGCACTCGTCCTGGGTGCTCAGGTCGTCCAATAGTTGTGGCAAGAATATCTTGACGACCTTCTTGTGTGAATTGACCTTGGGAGCTCTGCTCAACCAAGGAGTCCTGTCACATAACAAAAGTTCAAAATCATTAGAAAAATCTATGTAATATATATAACAAAATTAATGTAAAAATATAAGGAATGACATCTTACAATTCTTTCAGATATTTCTCTGGCAGACTCGGAAGTGTAGGAGCCCGATGGTCTTATACGGGCTAACTTCCACTTCTCGTGCCGAGATGGTGGTGAAGGAGGAGGAGGAGGGTCACAACCCTCAGAAAGTGGAAGTCTGCTATCTGACTTCTGCTTCATTATTTTTTCTTCAAGCTTCCTATATCCACCACGAGACAGTATGTGTGGATTTTTATTCTGAGCGCTTATTCCCTGTGCTTTTGACCTTTTTACCTGTGACAATATGAAACAATTGTCATAATATAGAATTATGAATGATGAATTGAATGATTTTACTGTACTTACCTGCCACGCCTCGGATGAACGAAGCTCTACAAACTGACGCCATGTTGCTTCGTCAATTGCTGAATATTTGGAACATGGATTTTCATTACTTTTTGGTCCAAATATATATCTAGACGTCAATTTTGTCTTAAACCCTCGAAATCTTTCTGCAATTGCAGATAAACACTTATTCCTTAAGCTCTCGATGTTTGGCATATCAAATGTTATCTGCAACAAAGAAAGTAATAACCTTATATCAATACAGATTTATCAATATAATGAATATAGAAGATGGAGCAATATTGCTTAACTTACCAATAGATCTTGCCAGATGAGATTCCGATCAACCTCAGAAACATGGTCAAAGGATGGAGTAAGTATAGAGATACGATCACGTGCCAATACTCCAAGGTAAGACCTAAATACATCTGCATTTGGGCCAGATGCAACTCCAGTGACCACGTCAATAATGATAGGTGTCCTCTCACCTGCATTTCTTCTAAGTATAAGCTGTCGTAACCTCGTTGCTCCTCTCGTCCGTCTAGAAGTGGTGGGGACTGATGAGAGGGTCGCACCTCCCAGCAAAAGTTGTGCATAAAAGAATGCAGTATAGACTAGGAAGTGACTCCTAGGTCGTCTCTCAAGGACCAAATGCGGTTCAAGTCTTAGGTCAAACACGTAGTGGGGGGTTGGTAGAAAAGTTTGTGAATGCAATTAAACTAAATTAAAATGCAAATGTAAACACGGAAGGAACCGAAGAATTAAAATGGTTGGTCACTAATTCAATTACATACTTCCAATCACAGATTAATGACAATTACACACTACTCTAATCCAAATCCAAGACAAATCACCCAACTAACTTAAATTAACATTACAACTAAAATATTACAACCGACCAAAATAGACAACATTAAAATGAAGATTAAAATTAAATACAAACAAAAAAAAAAATAAGTCACTAAAGAAAAGAAACTAACAGCATTTAGGCATAGAAACAACACGGTAAATATAAGCATAACTGCTAGCATGACATAGGAAGCACCGGATTTGCATACAAGTGATAATGAACATTAAAATAATAAAAAGAAACGCAATTAACAAATCAGTTAAAATGACTTAAAACATTAGATGCATTTAAGGTTGACTGTATTACAAATGTAAAATATGAGAAAATGCCATTTGGTTCCAACGTGAATAAAGTGAAAAGAAAAAAAAAAAGGAAACCCTGTAGCACACTGTGTCACGCTGCTGGATGTAACCCGCTGCACCTCCAAAACAAATCAACCTTTTCTCCTCTCTGCTTATAGCTGTCGCATGGGCCTGCTGCTAAAATGAAGGGCGAAATAACAAATGCATCTAAATAAAAGAAATTAACGTTGAGCTCTCATTTTCTTTCTCCATAACAGCTGCTTGAAATAACTTCAATTAAAAGTGCATAAAATCAAATGAAAAGGCAATGAGAATTCAACCAAAAAGGAATAAACATCAGCTCTTTCTTCATCCCATTGAAATTAACGTTCAAAGCCAAAAACCAAGAAAAAGAAAAATGAGTGTGGCGGCTGGCTCCTCCCACGTCCAGCCCTCACTCACTGCCCTGCACTACTACGGACTGCCCTCTCTACCCTACTGGAACTCCCTCTAAAACAAGTGACAGCTCCTTTCTTTTCAGTGCAGGCCGAGACCCTGGATCTCTCCCTGCTGGGCTTGCTGCTGGATTCCCGTTTTTCTCACCGTCACACCACTTTCATGTTAGCTGCTGGAAAATGAAAGAAGATGGGGTTGGCCTGCTGCCGTGTGCACCTCCCAGCGTACGTATCTCCTTTTCTCCCATGCTGGATGTCACCCTTTCCTGGACTCTCCTTCATGTTGTTATTGCTTTTCTGGACGCTCTTTTTGTGCTCAAAGAAAAACCAAGACGCTTCTCCAATTCCAGCCCCTCACATGACAGCACCGCTTCTTTATCAAGCCCAAAATCATCATCTGTTGTAGTGCATGGAGTGTGCTGGAGCAGCTTCTTCTTTTGCTGTGTGAAGGTTGAATACTGGACCAGGCTTTTGCTTCAATTTGCTGGACGCGTGCAGCCAAGTGTGGGCCGTGTGCTTCAATGCTTCCATTCTCAGCGTGAAGGCTTTTTCTCCCAAGCTGCTGGACTGTTGCAGCTCCCCCGAACCAGGCACACTCTCCAGGACCCTTTTCAAGCTCTGGATGCGTCTCCCTCTCAAGTCTTGTTGGTCGCGTGTTGCTGGATACACCCCTGTATTTCCATTTGCTGGATGGACACTCACCTCACGTGCTTCTGGATGCTACTGGACTTCAAAGCTTCTTTTGCTAATTACCATCCCTGTATGTTGCTGGAGGATGCTTTCACTTTGGACCAGCCCGTGACACCACTCTTGCTGCTTCCGGATGCCACTGGATTGGACGTGGATCTCCCAAGCTCGCTTATGGGTCGGCTGCTGGACTTGCTTTTATGGACCAAGGCTTCTATTTCCCCAAGCACACCTCCTAAACTGCTGTCCGCGTGTGGATGCAACCCGTGTGTTTGCTCAAGGCCGCTGCTTGTGCTTTTCTTTTCACTAAATGAAGCCCATCGGTTGCACCTCTTTTCCAACATTGCTGGACCTTCAAAGTGTAATTGTCATGGGCCGTGACACAACAAATTCCTGATGTCTGTGTGCTTTGGGCCGTAACCATGCTTCAAGCATTTCCCCCACTTTCACGTGCAAGCTAATCCGCGCTTCCTTTAATGTGTGCCACCTCCAGCTGCTGAACCGTGATAGCATCTTCAGCCCAAGTGAATCAAGCAAACTTGGAGCTCTCCTCCTTGTTGTCCCATGTCATGACCACTAAAAATGAATCAACGCTTTTGCTTTTATATTTATTTCTTCCAGCTAATAGGAATGAGCGCCCCTTTCTCTAAAGAAATTCAATCACCGTGCAGCTCCAAAATAAATTTCCGCATGTGCTCCTAATTCTGGCCCATCTCCATGTGCACCCCCAAAAAAATAAATCCACACCTCCTCTCTCATCTTAGTTTAAAGTATATATGATGTGGCATTTTCTTTTGACCTCCAAATATCCCAAATTGTATTTTCAAAATTTTCCTACAATCCAAAATGAGAATAATAAGCTCAAATAATCCAAATTAATTAAAATAACAATTTAAGATCAAATTAAGCACAATTAGGAAAAATGGGAAAATACCGGACATTTAAGCACAATTTCCTAATTAAATTCGGTACAATAAACTAAGTGAAGTGAACAAAATATTGACTCATCAGGGACTTCATCGCCTGACGAATGAGGTGACTCAGCCATATATCTGTCACAATAAATAAGATGATATATAAATAAAGCACTTATAAAATAACATATATTATTTAACAATTGCCATAAATATTTACACAAACATGAAATTCATACATAATCATATGGATTGGTCATATATATATTCCCTCCCTCATTGTGATCTTCTCGTATTGCTTGTATGTCATCACTTAGAGGGTCGTCATCCAAATTTATTGTCGTTTTAAATGGATGGCTGTCAGCGATATGAAGATTACTTATATTCTCTTCTTTATCTTCAATTTGCCTTTTTCCTTGGAGAGCAACATACCAATGGTCAGACGCAGGATCTTTGACATAAAAAACCTGACTTGCTTGATATGCCATGATGAACGGTTCGTCTCTATAACCAACCTTTCGAAAATCAACAAGTGTTATACCAGATTCATCTATTTTGACACCACTCTTATTGTCTACCCACTTACATTTGAAGAGTGCAACGGAAAACTTAGTGTAATCAACTTCAAATATCTCTTCAATTCTACCATAGTATCTCATGGATCCAACTATAGGATTTTGATCTTTGGATGTTGAAAACTGTAGCGACTCAGCTTCTAGACTGACGCCACTATTTTGTACTGTGCTTTTATCATCCAAAGTCTTTGTATAGAATGTGCAATTATTAATTTTGTAGCCTGTACAACATACGACATCAAACTTCAAGCCATTTGCTAACCACAACAAAGTCTCAGAGGACCGTGATTCTTTCGAAACTTCAGATTTGAACCAGGACAAGAATGTTCTGTTATGCTCCATCAACTGCCATTTCTCTGATTGTCGTGGATAGTTGTCCCTTACAACGGCTTTGTGTGCTTCCAAAAATGGGATCACTTCATCTGTGTTGTTTAATATGTACAAATGTGCTTGCATCAATTCTTCACGACTTTTCGTCACCACATTCACACCTCGGATGCTTTTACTTGTAGAATATCTACTCAACCATGATGTCCGAGGGACTCCTATCGGATTTGCTTTAGTCATATACTCAGAGCAAAACTCAATATTTTCTTCAGCAATATATCTTTCAATCATCGAACCTTCTGGACGATATTGATTTTTGACGTACCCTTTCAAAATCTTCATATAACGCTCAATAGGATACATCCATCTTAAGTATACTGGTCCACACAACTTTATTTCTCTGACCAAATGAACAAGTAAATGCACCATGATGTCAAAAAAGGATGGAGGGAAAAACATTTCTAGTTGACACAAGATGATGATAATTTCGCTTTGAAGTTCATCTAACTTTGTAGGATCGATGACTTTACTACAAATTGACGAGAAAAATGAGCACAATCGAGTTATGGTCAGCCTAACTTTTTTGGGCAAAATTCCACGAATTGCCACTGGTAACAACTGTTGCATTAAGACGTGGCAATCGTGAGACTTCAGTCCAACAAGCTTTAAGTCCTGCATTGACACTAAGCTCTTGAAATTTGAAGAGTATCCTTGTGGTACCTTGATACTCTTTAAACAAAGACAAAAACTTATCTTCTCTTGTTTGGACATTGTGTAACATGCAGGGGGCAAATAAGTACATTTACCAATCTCTCTTGGTGCCAACTCTTCTCGGATCTTCATGTCAACCAAATCCAAACGCGCATTCACTCCATCTTTTGTTTTTCCCTGGATGTTTAGTAGTGTACCAATCAAGCTATCACAGACATTTTTCTCAACATGCATGACATCTATGCTATGTCTAACATCTAACTTTGACCAATATGGAAGATCAAAGAATATTGATTTCTTCTTCTAAGGGGTCGTTACAGAAGACTTCTTCGACGTTTTCCCAAATATATGATGTACTTTATTAACTTTCTCAGCAACTTCAAGTCCAGTAAGTGGAATGGGTGCATTGTCTTTCTCTTGTTCTCCATTGAATGCTTTCTTTAACCTTCGATATGGATGATTAGATTGTAAAAATCGCCGATGACGCATATACACTGTCTTCCTTCCGTGTTTTAATTGTTGAGCTACAGTGTTTTCTTCACATATAGGACATGCTTTATGACCCTTCACACTGTATCCCAACAAATTACCGTAAGCTGGGAAGTCATTAATGGTGCAAAATAACATGGCATGCATCATGAAAGTTTCTAAAGCAAAGGCATCAAATATTTCAACCCCATCAACCCACAACAACTTCAAGTCTTCAACTAGTGGCCTTAGATAAACATCGATGTCATTTCCAGGCTGCTTTGGACCAGATATCAACATTGACAACATCATGTACTTTCTTTTCATGCACAATCCAGGAGATAAGTTGTAAATTATCAGTATAACGGGCCAACAACTGTGATTGGTACTTAAATTACCAAATGGATTCATTCCATCAGTAGCTAAGCCAAACCTAAGATTTCTACATTCTTCACCAAATTGGGGGAATTCTTGATCAATAATTTTCCATTGCTTTGAATCAGCTGGATGACGAAGCAGCCCATCAGTTGTTCTCTCATCTGCATGCCATCTTAGGTTTTTAGCGTCTTTGGGATTCGCGAACAAACGCTTAAGTCTGGCAACTAGTGGAAGGTACCAAACTACTTTCAAAGCAGAACCATTCTTTTCTGTGTGACCACCATCTTCACCGTTGTTTTTTGACTTGTATCGTGATAACCCACACTTTGGACACTTTATCAAAACTTCATTCTCATTCCTATATAATATGCAATCATTCGGACATGCATGTATCCGTTTATATTCCATACCCATCGGACAAAGAATTTTTTTTGCATCATAATTACGATTGGGTAACGTATTTCCATCTGGCAGCATTTCATTCAACAACGACAACAATTCTGTAAAACTCTTATCACTCCATCCATTGCTCGCCTTTAAATTCATGAGCCTTAACACCGCTGACAACCGTGTGAACTTAGTTGAACCCGCATACAAAGGAGTCTCCGCATCAGTGGACATCGTTTCATACACATGTGCTTGGGCAAAAGCTTCTGCACCAACATCGCGGATCATGTCCTCTAAGTTGTCTTCTTCTGCTTGATCTTCCATATCCATTGTGGAATCATAAACATTTTCAGTTTGAGAGATAGTTGGAAAGTCTGTTAATTCGCCATGCCATATCCATGTTGTATAACTTCGTATGAAACCATCACAGATAAGATGTTCCTTAATATCACTTGCGTTCAACTTCCTCCCATTCAAACAGTTCACACATGGACATCTGAACTTCACTTCATTATCATCACTTGTACTCGCATTACGTTGCGCAAACTCTATAAATTCTTCTACCCCTCTCTCGTACTCAGTGTTGATGCGTGGTAAATTAATCCACCCTCTATCCATACGCATCTTTACTGAAATTGTTTACACAATTTCAATCATCTTGAATGATCACTTTGATCGTGTTTGTATTCAAGGTGTGACCCTATCCCATTCAAGAAGATTCACTTTTTTTAGTTTATTAAACATATCAATTTTAAACAACATATCTCATATTTCACGAAATTTTGCCAGCATTTCGCATTGGTCTTCAGGTTACACGAAATGAAAGTGATTATAAATCACAATCAAATATGCACCCGAAGATCAATACAAAACACATCGACAAATTTTCGTGAAATTTAAGAAATGTATATTAAAATTGATATGTTATAATAAACTATGAAAAAGTTATTACTCTTCTTAAACTGTCCAACCGGACAATTCAAGATTCAATACTGTAAATTATTATTACCATCTCCTCTATTTTCATTTGTAAAAAGTATGTTTGTTCAAAAAATCTGGAGATAGTAAATAATTTTTGTATTGAATCTCAAACGGGAAACTAAGGCTAATTCACAACAACAATATATATTCAAGCAAACAAATAATTACATACGCAACATGTAATATATTCAACCAAACAATATATTCAACCAAGAGTAAATAATGTCATTTCAATTAACTTTAGGGTTTAGATACTTGAGCTTATTTCACTTGTTTACAACATGTTTCTCAAACCTTATTTGAATATTGTTTAAATTAACTATCTCCCTTCCTTCCATCTAAAACCCAACAAGTCTTTTTTTTTTAAATTTCTTTCTTGTTATTTATTCTAAACTAAACTTACGATATTTTAAGCGAATGGTGTTGTTACATATTATGTTGTATTGTTTAGTTTTATTTGATGAAAGATATGTAGAAAAGTTTTATATTAGAATGGAATGGATTGATTTTCTAATATATAGGTATAGGTTAGACAACTTGTCTATTAAACAAGTTCAAACTAAATTAGAAGCGAATTGATTTGTAACCTACTTATAATAATCTTTTATTATATTCTTACCATTTTTTATTAATAATGATTTATTATTATTAAGTTTGTAAGTTAACAATTTCATCTTTTTAAACACTTATTTATCAATAACGTTTTGATAGTATGAATATTAAATTATTTATTTGTCTAATTAGATGTGTTATAACACTTTAATTTTCATCTACTATTTATACTAATTTTTAATAAAATAAGTAAATTTAATGATTTCATATAAATAAGTAAGTTGAGTAAAATGTCTTTTATAATACCATAATATATATATTAAATTGAAAAAAAAAATTATCCTTAAATAAATTAAACTACCAATCCTTAAAAAACAGTATAAAATAAACATTTGATTTTATAAAAATTGATGTCCAATTTATATGTTAGTATAAACATATGCATATGAACTTAATGAAAAATTAATTAGAATGTACCGTGACTATAAAGTTTTCGATGCTATCTGCCATTTAATTTTATATATAATTAAAACTATTGAATTTTTACAAACTTTTTTAAGAAATATATTTCTAAATTGATTTTGAATGGATTGTATTTACACTAACATTTTCCCATCCTTTAATCCAATAATTGTCCCTAAACAGAGGAATGTTTCTGATGGTCCTTGCAACAAGCTTGCTATAAAAAGTGTTAGTCAACAACATGCCCAACTTTCAACTGGTTGCCATACTGAGGCTTCTGGACATGTAGTTAGTCCCAGCAAATCAAATTGCAGCTCAGGAAGTTCTGCAGAAGGCAAAACTTGAATTGGAAAATTGGTAACTCAGAATTGAAGTGTATATATAGCACACCTTTTGTGAATAGTGCATATATTTAAGCTCACTGTTCTTCTTCCTGAGCTGTGTAGGATTGTATCAGGTGTTATAATTGCAGGCTTTTTGTTTCTAACACTGACAGTGTAATAATTCATCCTAACACCTTTTATGTTTACATATGCTTACTTTAAGGTATCTATTTGTTTAGGCGAGTTCATACTCTACTCTTGCTTTTTGGCATATTATTTCCTTTGGGTTTTCGTGATGTCATTACTATAGAAGATGACAATGCCATTGCAACAAATTAATCAGATTATAGCAGATAAATTGTCGTTAGTTTGTGAATCTTATTAGTGATGCCTCTGCTAGTTCTTAATCTGGCGCCATCAATTATGACAAATGTGATGTTAATTAAGGACAATATATGCTTGATCCAACAAAATTAAAAAAATCAACTCAACCAATACATAAAATTTGATTCTCTTCCAGAAACAACAATTATTATCAGCAAGAAACAACAATTATTATCAGCAAAAATACAATCAACTAACCTCAATGTAGACAGGAAGAATGAAACAGCGTTGGAGGCAGTACCGGCGGAGGCAGTACCGGCGGAGGCAGCAGTGGCGGAGGAAGCACCGGCAGGCGAGAGCACTGGCAGCAGCAGTGGCGGAGACCGGCGACGTACCAATGACAGCACAGTGGCGGAGGAAACACCGGTAGGCCAACGGTGACGCGTAGGTGAAGGGCGGAGGCGCGGCCAACAACGAGGCCTGAATGCGCGAGCACTGGCAGCAGTAGTGGCGGAGGTACACCGGCGAGGCACCAAGGCGAAGGGAGGCGAGTCAAGGGGAGCAATGAAGGTTCTGCGACGAGGAGGAAAGTGAAGAAAAAATAGGTACGAGGAAGAAGAAGAAGCTGTCGCGATTCGAAAATATGAAATTGAGATACTACCTCGGTTACTGATACAACCGAAGTCATATCACCATATTGCCTCGGTTAAAAGCATCAACGGTGTAGAACATGTGAAGAATCGACCTCGGTTCAGAGATTAACCGAGGCCCTACGAGTTCCAGCAGTTGAACAGGCGCGTAGTAGCAGTTGTTGCAGGTGGTTTTGGCCTCGGTTTGTAAGCCAACCGAAGCAATAAGCTACGATTTAGGCACCGGGTCTACTTCAACCGAAGCAATAGGCTGAAGAATCAACCTCGGTTCACTAGTAAACCGAGGCCCTAGAGGTATGAGCAGTTGTACTGGCGCGTAGCAGCATTAGATAGGTAGTTGCAGGTGGTTTAGGCACCGGTTTCTAGCTGACCGAAGCAATAGGGTAGCGTTTAGGCATCGGGTTCTGGGAGAACCGAGGCAGTAGCATGCCTTTTAGGTTTCGGGTTCTGAGAGAACCGAGGCAGTAGATCGTGGTCAGACTTTTCAGTCACTTTGCAGTGTTATCAGACTGAGCATTATCAGGCGTATAGGCCTCGGTTTGGCAGTGAACCGAGGCAGTAGCATGTTGTCTGCCACACCAGTCTTTTTCAGCTGAACAGCAAGGTTGTATAGGCCACGGTTGTGTCGGAACCGAGGCAGTAGCTTTGTTCCAAAACGGGTTGATTAAGTACCGATGTATATAACATTGTACGCTTCGGTTTTCGTATAACCGAGGCATATAATGGGCGTCAAAATCCAATTTTTTTTCTAGTGTCCCCTTCCATGCTCTGAGGTTCATATTATTATCTTAAAAATTTATTTTTAATATGAGCCTATAATTTTTGGGTATGTTGTTTACTCTTTTGTATGTTGAATACATGATTAATTATATGGTTAAATATATTGTTGTATTAAGTCAACTTTAGTTTTTCGTTTGAGTTTCAATACAAAAATTATTTAATGTCTCTAAGATTTTTGAATAAATGTATTTTTAAAAGAAATTAATATAAGAGGAGGCAATACTAATAATTTATAGGTATCAAATCTTGAATTGTTTAGTTGGACAATTTAAAATAATTATTGTGGGATGAAATAGAAACAAGAAAAATATATATAAAAAAACACATCACCTTTAGGCTTCGGTTATAGTCAAAATTGAAGCAGAAAGAAATATCCGACTTCGGTTCATATCATAAATGAAGAAGCTAAATAATATTTCAGGAAAAAAATATTAAAAAAAACAACTTTTGATCTTGGTTATTTTCATAACTGAAGTCGAAAAGAGTATATGACACTGGTTTTCATCACAATTGAGTCATAAAGTCTTTTAAATTAATTAATTGTTTTAAATAAGATAGGGTCTATGGCCTTTGTTATTTTCACAACCATTGCCAAAAACTCATTTTTTTTAATATTTGGTTTAATGCTTCAGTTTTTTTAAGTGAAGCAAAATGTAGATATTTTTGTTTTGGTTCATAATTAAGACAAAAAATTCTCCTTTTTTTTTCTTGTCGTAATATTTTTTGATTGTAAAACCGGTATTTATTATTGAAAATAACGGGTATCATATAACTTCTCCAATGCATATTATTAGCAAATTACTTTGTTACAGTGAATGAGTTTGGGGTAATTGAACAAAATGTAAAAAATATTACAAAGAAAAAGGAAACTTCAAATAAAATGATAAGGGAAATTAATAAAATTGAATCAAACTCTATTATTCCAACTAAGCAAGGTTCAATTGTAAATTAAATAAGGCCAATATCAATTATACTTCAATTAAGCGAGTAGCAAATAAAGAGGTTAATGTAAACAAAGTTTCATCTTTGCAAACAGTGATCATAACACTCAATTACTATATAAATATATACTTTTTTATTCTAAAAGTACCCAAAAGTAAATCATATATTGATAAAGCATCCCAAATACAATGAAAATATCAAGTATCACTAATTGAGTATTTTTGACTAAGTCACGATAAACATAATTAATCACAATAAAGTTTAAATCATCAATAATTAAATATAATATAAATAATCGCAAATCATAAAAGACCATGCTTGTCAAAGTCTAAGTCAATAACCATGTTCTATTTCAGAATTATTGGAGGCATCGTTACAATAAGTCCCTCCACATTTCCCCGTTTGTCACTTTCCTCATTATATCAATGGTGGGAAATTTTTTGGACAATAATTCATTCCAATCAATTGACTTATTGGAAGACTTGTGAAAAGAAAGGTAACTTACACGAACTTGGAATTTTTAGATTAAACGACAATTTTATATAAAAAATAATCAATCAAATGTTTCCTTAAAAAATAGTGATAGAATTAAAAGCCAATATTCGAAAGATAATAAAATAAAAATAGTACTCTAGAAATGCATTTCACAAGGCAATTGTTTTTTAAGAAGTTGTAATATTTGCAATAGCTTCTTTTATGAATAGCAAGATGGTTAATTTGACATACAAAGAGTTCAAATTAACACATTCCAACCGTTTACATATGAGTAACAAAATAACGTTATTTATTTCTATGTAGAAATAAAACAAATACCATTCGAAAATTTTATATTGTGTGATTTTTCATAAAATTTTGTGAAATTATTTTTTTAATTTTTTTATAAGTATTTTAAGTTCTTCGTAAAAAAAGTATTTTAATAATAAAAATCCATATATGCTAAATTGTCATAGTTACAAATTATAAAAAAATATTGACCAATAAAAAAAAAGGAAACTTCCTTACTTCTAAGACAACAAAATATAAATTAATTAATATTTAAGCCAACAACAACAATTCTTTGTTACTTTTTCAAATATGAAAATTTGTAAATCTTGTGAGTTTGTAACAATGATTTAAAAGTGATATTTCTAGACAATCTCTATTTTATTTTCATCATTTGTTTTATGTATGTAAACTTGCTAATTAAACACGGGATGGTATATTTTTAATTTTAACTATTTTTACATTATATTTGAATATTTTAGTTTATAAGTGTTCTATTTCCCGTTCAAATGACAGTGTTTTTCTTTTTTGTAGTCATATAAATGTGAGGGTCATTATACACTAATACTTTTCATTGTTTTTCATATCATACTTATGTGATGGGTTTACTTTACAATTTTCCAAGTCCTCACCCTAAATGTCACTCCAACTCCTATATAATATTTAAAACTGGTAAACAGCAAAACTCGGATAAAATTTATTGTGGATTGATGTTTTTTTTAAAATTACAATATCTATTCAATTTACATAAAGTAATAACTTAATTTATGTAATGCATAAAATAAACTACAAATTACATGGCATCAACAATGAAATTTAAATTAAATGAAATGTTATCCCTGTATAGTATGAACACAAATTTGGTATTTGTCGAATAAATCAAATCGTGTGAAAAGTTTTAGGGCAATAATTCTATTCCAATCGATGGACTTATCCCAAGACTTGTGAAAAAGAAAAGTAACTTACACGAACTTGGAATTTTTAGATTAAACAACAATTTTATATAAAAAATAACCCATCAAATATTTCCTTAACAAAAACTAATGAAGAAAATAAATGAAGGTAATAATCTAAATTATTACAACCAAAACTGAATTAGCTATTTTTTATGTTCACAATGTTATCACACTCTTTGAAAGTGTATCGACAAAACAAAATAAAATAAAAATCACATAAATTGAAGTAACTGTTTTAAAATGTCCATATAGTGTCAAATATCCTAGTTGATTTCATGTTCTGCAATAATTAATGTATATAACGTCGGTCTCGAAGCAGCCTTAACCTTTTCTTGGATTGTCCTTCTCTCCATGTTTCTCTGCCTTGATTTAGAGCCTCTTTTAATGTCTTTTTATCTTGATCAAACTTTTTTCATGTCTTAAGAAAGTCATTTGGTCGATTTCTCTTATCGATCCTAAAACATCTATTTTTCACCTTTTGCCTAACAATTGGCTTATTGATTTCTTTGATTTAATTGTTTTCTTTATACTTGATAACAGTTACACCGTTCGATCTCACTAACCTGTACCGCTCGGTTGTATTGATTTAGTTTACAAGTCACTTGACCGATCGTTCCATCTTGTGTTGATTCTCTACATCGTTCGGTCTAGCTAACGTGAACCGATCGGTTGTATTTATTCAGTTCACAAGTCATTTGACCGATCGTTCCATCTTGTGTTGATTCTCTACACCGTTCGGTCTAGCTAACATGAACCGATCGGTTGTATTGATTCAGTTCGCAAGTCACTTGACCGATCGTTCCATCTTGTGCTGATTCTCTACACTGTTCGGTCTAGCTAACGTGAACCAATTGGTTGTATTGATTCAGTTCACAAGTCACTTGACCGATCGTTCCATCTAGTGCTGATTCTCTACATCATTCGGTCTAGCTAACGTGAACCGATCGGTTGTATTGATTCGGTATACAAGTCACTATACTCTGCTCGGTCTCTCCTAACTAGACCGTTTGATCTCTCCTAACTAGACCGTTGGTCTATTGTTTGACCTGCTTCTTCAATTATTCTGTTTTCTCTATTATTTTGTTATTGTCTCATTCTCTATATATTTCTTCACTTGTATTGTTTTGATGATCATCAATAAACTTCTCTTTTTTCTCTGCCACCTTTTCACTGGCTTCTCTATTCTCTTTTTTCTTCCCTTCAGCTTTTTCTTTTCATTACTGTATTGAAAATTTATGATGGTATTAGAAGAAATTTCTGTTGCTTTCTGATTTCTGCACCACTATTCTTGTTTTTTTTCCCTGTAATGGCTACCATTGACACACATCCACCTATCTCTGACCCTACACATTCATATCTTTATCTTCATCCAAATGAAAACCCAACCATATCCCTTGTTTCTCCCGTTCTTAACACCACAAACTATCATTCATGGAGCAAATCTTTTGTCACAGCTCTTTCTACAAAGAATAAGGTAGAATTTGTTCTTGGATCAGCACCTCAACCCACCAAGACTAATGTTTCGTTTTCGGCCTGGTTTCGGTGCAACAATATGGTAGTTTCTTGGCTCCTGCATTCTGTCTCTACGGACATTCGTGAAAGCATTATTTGGATGGATCACGCTCTCGATATATGGAATGATTTGAAGAACCGCTTTGCTCAAGGTGATCTTGCTAGGATATCCATTATACAATTGGAAGCCGCTACATTGTCCCAAGGCGAGCTTTCTGTTACAAAATTTTTCACGAAACTTAGAGTTCTCTGGGATGAGATAGATAGCTTCCGCCCAGATCCTGTCTGTACTTGCAAGCCTAAATGTTCTTGTGCAGTTTCTTCAATTCTTTCCCAGCCAAAACATGAAGATCGTGCCATGCAACTTTAACGAGGTGTAAATGATCATTATACTAATATACAATCTCATGTTCTTCTTCTTGACCCTATTCCTCCCATTTCAAAATTTTTTCTCTTGTTATTCAACAAGAACGCCAATTAATGACTGATCATATTACTACATCTGTTAAAGCTACTTCTTTGTCTAATTTCTCTTCTTCAACGAATGCTTCTACTTCTGTCACTTGCACTTATTGCAATCGGGTCGGCCACCAAGAAAATACTTGTTTTAAAAAACATGGTTTCCCTAGTCATGATAACCGGAATGTCAAAACCACAAATAACAACACTCGTAAGGTCTACACATATTGCCACAAAACTGGACATACCATAGATGTTTGCTTCAAGAAACACGGTTATCCTCCTGGTCACAAGTTTTCCAACAACAGACCCGGCCAAATTCACAATGCTATTTAATCTTCTTATGCTGATAGTCAACCGAACCCTCTTCTGTCGAACGGCTTGGACCAAGAACACCCTTCTGCCAAGACTGTTCAACTCACGCCTCAACAATATCAAGTTCTTGCTTAGTTGTTCAAACAATCTAAGTCCAACATTTCTAATGTGCACATTAACCAAGTTGGAACAGTTTCTACAAACACTTCTCCAGGTAATACTGTTTCGATTTTTCAAGTGCACTATGGTAATATCTGGCTACTTGATTCTGGTGCCACTGATCACGTTTGTGTTTCTTTAAAATCTTTTACTTCTTATCAAAAGATTACTCTCATTCTAATAACTTTACCTAATGGCAAAGTTACACATGCTCATTACAAGGGTACCGTTCGGTTAAACACTAAAATCAATCTTTCTAATGTGCTATATGTTCCTGATTTTTCA
The DNA here is from genome assembly GCF_029865625.1 of Vigna umbellata. NCBI lineage: Eukaryota > Viridiplantae > Streptophyta > Magnoliopsida > Fabales > Fabaceae > Vigna > Vigna umbellata. The sequence goes on from NC_142168.1 coordinate 22,056,615, forward strand.
TTCAACCTTATCTCTGTTTCACAACTTATAGCAAAACTAAACTGTCAACTAATTTTTTCCCCTTCTAGCTGCATTGTTCAGGACATACAAAATCAAGAGAAGATTGGTTTGATTAGACATCACAATGACTTATATCTCTTTGACTCATCTGCTTGTACAAATAACACTAATTGTAGTCCTGTAATTTGCTCTGTTCAGCATCCAAATTTATGGCATGCTCGTCTTGGACATATATCATATGCTAGGTTACAATTTTTGCAAACCAAACATGCTTACATAAAAAATGATGATACTTAAATTCCTTGTGATGCTTGCCATAGGGCCAAACAAAAGAAACTTCCTTATACTACTAGCACATCTCATTCACTGAGTTCTTTTGATTTATTGCATATTGACATATGAGGACCTACTACTGCTTCCATGAATGGTTTTAAATACATGCTAACCATCATTGATGATTTTTCTCGTTATACTTGGATTGTACCTATGTTAGATAAATCTTCTGTCAAAACCCACATACTCAATTTCCTTTGCTATATAGAAAATCAATTCAATAAAAAGGTTAAAACTATACGCACTGACAATGGTGTTGAATTCATTATGCATGATCTTTTCTCAAGCAAAGGCATTAATCATCAAACTACTTGTGTGGAAACCCCTGAACAGAATGGAGTGGTTGAACGTAAACATCAACACATCTTAAATATTACTCGTGCATTACTTTTTCACTCACATCTGCAAATTGCTTTCTGGTGTTATGCAGCTCAACATGTTGTTTTTTTGATAAATGAGATGCCTACACCTGTCCTACAGAATGATACACCTCATGAACGACTTCATGGATCTCCTTGTGATCTCTCAATGTTACGTGTTTTTGGTTGTCTTTGCTATGCCAACACCATTACTGCTCACAGAAAGAAGTTTGATGATCGTGTTGTCCTTGGCATTTTCTTAGGTTTTAAACAACACACAAAAGGTTACCTATTTCTAAATCTCAAAAATCACAAGGTTGACATATCCCGTAATGTTGTTTTTCATGAAAATGTTTTTCCCTATCATCATACTCATAAAACCGACAACTCTTTATCTTTACCATTGCCAATTCATTACACAAATAATTATGATGATCTTTAACCGTTCGATTCTACCAATACTAATACTTCGTCGATCATTCCTTACACTAATGATACTTTTCATAGCACATCCACAGATATCACTCAAGTAGATGACACTGGTAGTGATACCTATGCTAGTATAAGACGATCCTCTAGATCTTGTAAGATCCCTGCTTATTTAAAAGATTTTCCAACTAACAGCGTTGTTCGGTATCCCATTACAAATTACCTTAGATATGATCGATTCTCTACTCATTCAAGCATACTATTTTATCTATTTCGTCCAATGTTGAACCAACATGTTATTCTACTGCTTCCAAACAACCCCAATGGGTTACAGCCATGCGTGCCGAGCTTGATGCCTTGCAGGCTAACAACACTTAGGAGCTTACGACTCTACCCCCTAACAAAACAACTTTTGGTTGTCGTTGGGTTTACAAAATCAAATACAATTATGATGGATCTGTGGAACGCTACAAAGCTCGTTTGGTCGCCAAAGGATATAACCAGATTGAAGGACTAGATTATTTAGATACCTTCGCACCCGTCGCTAAACTCACTACCGTTCGGCTTCTTTTTGCCATAGCTGCATCTCAATGTTGGTCACTCAAACAATTGGATGTTAATAATGCTTTTTTACATAGTGATCTTCATGCAAATGTTTATATGAAAGTCCCTCCTGGACTTACTACTTCAACCAAAAATCAGGTTTGTAAACTCCAACGCTCTTTATATGGTCTTAAATAGGCTGGCCGACAATGGTATGCTAAACTCCATCATTTTTTACCTTCACACGATTACACTTGTTCCACTTCTAACAATTCTCTTTTTCTGAAACATGATGACAATCACACTGCGACACTTCTTATTTATGTTGATGACATCATCATCACCGGTAACGATGATGGAGAAATTCAACACATCACTGATCTTCTTCATTCCACATTCCGCATAAAGAATCTTGGTGATCTAACTTACTTCCTTGGTCTTGAGGTCGCACGTAACTCCAAAGGGATACACCTTAGCCAACGTAAGTATGTTCTGGATCTACTTGCTGAAACCGGCATGGTTGATAGCTCCCCTGTCCCTACTCCCATGGTTCCCAAACAATCTCCTACAAATACCGTTCAGTCTTTGGATGATGTTGCCGCTGCCTCCTATCGTCGTGTCATTGGAAAAACCATCTACCTTACCACCACTCGTCCGGACATTACCTTTGCTGTCAATCACCTCAGTCAGTTCATGTCTGCTCCTACATCTGCCCATCAACAAGCTACTACTCGTATCCTACGATACCTCAAGGGTAACCCTGGTGCTGGTGTTCATCTTCCACACAAATCTACTGTTCAACTTAAAGCTTTTTGTGACTCTGATTGGGCCACCTGCCCTGATACACGTCGTTTGGTCACTGGATTCACTGTCTACCTTGGAAACTCTCTCATTTCATGGAGTTCCAAGAAGCAACCGACTGTTTCTCGAAGTTCTTCCGAGGCTGAATTGCGTTTGCTAGCCAACACTGTGTGTGAACTTCAGTAGCTCACTTATCTTCTTCATGATCTAGTCGTTCCTTACACGTCTCCCGCTCTCATCTACTGTGACAATCAATCTGCAATACAAATTGCTTCTATCAAGTTTTCCATGAACGCACAAAGCATATTGATATTGATTATCACATTGTTCGTGAAAAGGTTGCTACAAGACTGATCAAGTTATTTCCCATCTCCACAACCATGCAAATAGCTGACATATTAACAAAATTTTTACCTCCTCCTTGTTTTCAACTTCTTTGTTCCATGCTTGGTCTTCAAAACATTTACGCCCAACTTGAGGGGGGATGATAATAGTTATATTGTTCGGTCTCACTAACTTGTACCGCTCGGTTGTATTAATTCAGTTCACAAGTCACTTGACCGATCGTTCCATCTTGTGTTGATTATCTACACCGTTCGGTCTAGCTAACGTGAACCGATCTGTTGTATTGATTCAGTTCACAAGTCACTTGACCGATCGTTCCATCTTGTGTTGATTCTCTACACCATTCGGTCTAGCTAAAGTGAATCGATCGGTTGTATTGATTCAGTATACAAGTCACTGTACTTTGCTCGGTCTCCCCTAACTAGACTGTTCAGTCTATTGTTTGACCTGATTTTTCTGTTATTCTATTTTTTCTGTTATTCTGTTATTGTCTCATTCTCTATACATTTCTTCAGTTGTACCGTTTTGATGATCATCAATAAACTTCTCTTTTTTATCTACACTAGTACAATTAAGGAAAATGACATCGGTTCTTCTTGTTTATAGGCACCGGTTGTAGAACCAAAGCATATTCAGGCGAAGTAAAAAATATAGGCTTTATGTCTCGGGTTTTGAACCGAGTCAAAAGTGTTCGAATTCTGCCTCACTTCACAGACAACTGAGGCAGTAGAGTGTTTTTAATTTTTTTTAATCTCAATCAAAATCTCTTGTTGGTTCCTCGTCTGTTCTTCGTTCTATTCTGCCATGTTCTTTTCCTTTCTCTTTTCTATGTTCTGAACCACAATTTCTTTCCCAGGTTTTCAACCTCAACCCCAACCTGCACTAACAAAGACCTTTCCAGATTTTCAACCCCAATCATCACCATCCACCCTAAGACCTTTCCCAGCGAGCAATCAGAAGGCGTAGAGAAAACTAAGAAGCAGTACCCCCAATTCAAGAGGCGAATCCAAACCGCACTTGCAGAGAAACAGAACAAAAAACAGATTCACCGGCTACGCCCTCGCCGCACCGTCGCTGTGCCTCAAAACCTCTTCCACAAACAAGACAACTCCTTCCTTCTCCCCTATTTTCCAGTACAAGGAATCACCTTTTCAATCATGCTAAAACCCGAATCAATCTCTTCACCCAACCGAATGCTGGTCAGACTCTGAAAATCGCAAAGGGGCAGCAGCGCGTTCTAATCGACATTGTCGTCCTCGGCCTCCGAAGCAGAGTCGGACGATCCCACCGCAACGGCTCCACCACGGCACGGGCCGCACCAGGCGGTCCACAAAAAGACCCAGATGATCTAAGAAACAAAAAAAGAGGAAGAGAAAGGGGAAAAGAGCTGAAGAATTATAGATCTGAGAAAGGGGATAATAAATTATAAATTGGGGATGGGGATCTGGATTAGAACCCTAGGAGCTTCACTCCCAACGGCCACCGCTTTATCTTCATTCCAGAGGTGACGCACTCGCAGGCGAGGTGGAAACCGCACTCGCAGCCGTCGCACACGACGAGGTGGTGGTGGCTCCCGGCGGCGGTGGATGAGAGGGGTAGAACCAGAGAAAGAACCGTCGCACTAGCGGTATTGTTTAGAAGAGTGAGAGTGGAGGAAGAAGCCTTATGTAGGCGACAGAGAGAGAGTATTGGAGGAAGAAGAGTGCAAGAATGGAGGAAGAAAGGTTCTGCGCGAGAACTAGGTTAAGAACCCCTGGACGCTATACTAACTCGGTTCTTCAATTAAACGAAGTAGTAGACCACTATATGCCTCGGTTCACATAGGAACCGAAGCTTATACACTTGATAAAAAATAAAATAAAAAATTTGTTGATAGTTATATGCCTCAGTTAACTGTTAAACTGAGGCATAAACATGTTTTCACACTGGTTCTGCCCAAACCGAAGTAGTAGGTCAGTCTCGAAAAGCTGAAAAGTCTGTTGTGCAGAAGGGTAGGTGGAATTGTAGGGTGTTAGGCATCGGTTGTATACTTTAACCGAGGTAATAAAACTTATACGTTTCAGTTCCCTTTGAACCGAGGCGTATAAGTTCGACTAAAGTACAACAATGCCACTGCGTTTTGATAGACTTCGGTTTCGCCTAAACCGATACCTATTGTGCGAGTTTAAATAGCGTTTTTTTACTAGTGCTACCACCTTTTCTCTAGCTTCTCTCTTCTCTTTTCTCTTCCCTTTAGCTTTTTCTTTTCATTACTGTATTGAAAATCTATGAATACTCTCAACACTACCAAATAAGTTTATAATAGTAAAATTATTTTGGAGTAAGTATGGAAAATATATATAAAAAAAACAACAAAAAATTAAACTTCTAATCTACTCGACATTAGAATTTTCTCCTGTCGTAAGAATATGGCTTAATACCCTATTTTGTCCCCAGTTTCGCTCGAAAATGTCAAATTAGTCCTGTCGCAACCGGAATCGCGACGGGACGACGATCCAAATAAGAAACGGGTTTTGAAAAGAGATTTGGAGTCGCCACCATAGTTTATTATGGAAAACTATGGAAAAACCTCAAAACGATAAAGCACGGTCCACGAAAACCAAAGATTTGGGTTCGGGAGTCGGTTACGCGTGGGGAAGGTGTTAGCACCCCACAACGCCTGCCCTAAGGCAGTACCTTTAACTAAATGCACGAATATGATGTGGTTTTTTTCAAAATGTTTAATTATCCCCTAAAATAAAATTCTAAATAAACAAAACATATTTTTTTAGTTTTTTGGGCCCGACAAGGATTGACCTTGCTCCTACGTATTCTCATTCAAAATGAGAAATCAGGGTTACGTAGTTCTAGCTGAAAGACTGTTTGTTTGTTTGAAAGTGTTGATGTTTTTAATTTTTGAAGATTTTATGTTTTTTATATTTTTGAGAAAAAGAAGGTAATGAGTACTAGGCCGACGCGGACGGTCGCACGAGTACTCATACCTTTAAAATGATATTTAAATATTTTTAATCATTTTTTTAAAAAGAGAAATAACGATATTAAGCACTAGGACGATGCGAACGATCACACGAGTACTCATACCGTTATCTACTTATTTAGGAAGACTTGAGAGTATTGAGTGCTAGGCTGATGCGGACGATCGCACGAGCACTCATACCCTCGTTTAATATTACGTAAATAGGAGAGAAAAGTATTGAACACTAGGACGATGCGGGCGATCACACGAGTGTTCAACCTTTAAACGTATTTTTGAAATTTTATTTAAGAAAAGAAGAAAAAGATTTTTAGCACAAGGACGACGCGAGCGGTCACACGTGCGCTTAAACCTTTAAATATTTTTGTAATAATTTTTATAAGAAAGAAGAAGAGGTTTTTAGCACAAGGACGACGCGAGTGGTCACACGTGTACTTAACCTTCAAAACATATTTTTTTGTAAATTTATTTAAGGAAGAAGAAAAAGGTTTTTAGCACAAGGACGACGCGAGCGGTCACACGTGCGCTTAAACCCTTAAATATTTTTGTAATAATTTTTATAAGAAAGAAGAAGAGGTTTTTAGCACAAGGACGACGCGAGCGGTCACACGTGTGCTTAAACTTTAAAATATTATTTTTGTTATTTTTTATAAGAAAGAGAAAAAGTCTCTAGCACAAGGACGACGCGAGCGGTCACACGTGTGCTTAAACTTTAAAATGTTTTTTTTGTTATTATTATTATTTCTTATTTTTTATTATCGTCTTTTTTCGTGTTTAAAGTGCAGCAAATAAACCAAAATAAAAATAAAAGACAAGATCTAGGAGTGAGGGTTATCATACAAGGGGTTACATACAATAAAAACTAATAACCAAACAAATAATAAAAATAAAGAAACAAAAGCATAAAAATAAAGCAAGAGAACAACCCAACAAGAATAGAGGTGCAGAGATAAAAACCAGAGGTGTGACCCAACCAGCTTCAGTCCAGGTCCAGGTGACGATATGGGTGTAGCAGTGAGGTTTGGAGGTGTTAGAAACGAAATGGGCCCAATGCCCAAACTCCTTTTTGTTTGCAGAAACACAGTGGGGGGCGTGAATAGGAATTGCACGTCATCGGAAAGAGGAGCTAGCCCACCAGCCAGGCCCAATTAACCCTTTTTTGTCTTTGTGCCCGTCAAGGGTGTAAAGATGAAAAATAGAGGTGTATTCCGAAATAGCATGCTCAAGCCCAATTCCCTTCTTTAATTTTATTGGCAGAAACAGAATTGGCTTAAGCCCAAATGGAAGGGGGTGTGGATGGGAAATATGTGTGTGTAAAGTAGAAAAGGTTGTTTGTTTGTTTTTTTTTTTGTTTTTTTTTTTTAAGAAAAGAAACCGGTCCAGCAAATAGGACCAAGGGTTTGCTTTCTTTCAGGAATTCTCTACTCCATTTGATGAAACCCAAACCTGATGCGCACCCACGCCGCAGCCTCTGCCGATTTCAATGTCGATTGCCGCCGACGACCTCCGTCAAATGCCGCTTGGGCGAGCTCAGCCGCCGCTGGACAAGAACATCGCCGGCGACAACGCCAATGTTGGAAGCGCCGTCATTGTCGTTGACTGAGGTTTCGTCCGCGCCTTTGTCGTCGCTCTTCTCTTGTACAATGCGAGACCAAACCCTTGGCTGGGTTCATCTCTTTACAGCATCGCTGCCATTGGAGCCTCGCCAATCACACCACCACTGGGCTTGGAACCAAAGATAATCACTAACAATTTGTTGAAATTATTCTTTCAGTTTACTCTTTCAATCTTGGTTTTCTGATTGGGTGAAGAAGGTAGGGGAAATGATGAAGGTGAAGTGTGAAAAGAAAATAATGAGTATTGTGTTGTTCTGTTAGAATTGCAGGTGATGATAGGATGTCATTGGGTGATGAAAATGGAAGAAGAAGGTAAGGTGTTTAGGAAGAATTGTGGTTGTTTTGATTGGGTGTGGGGTGGAAAACGATGGTGACGAGAAATGTGGTGGAGGCAGTGAATGAGTTGTGAAGAAGAACGGTTTTGAATAAACTGGTGGCTCCTTTTGATGCAGGTGAAAAAATGGAGGTTGGCTGGGAGGTAAGGATGAAGATTATAGGTGTTAGAGGTGATCACGGGTGCTGGATACGATGAATCAGGAAGAAAAACGAAGATGGTGGGTGCTGCCGTGGTGTTGGAGATGAAGATGATGATGTTTGTTAGGGTAGTTACGGGTCAGAGGAGCAGAGGGGTGGAGAGCCAGGGAGCGTGTGTCCTGCTTCCTTTTTTTCTTTTTCTTTTGTTTTCTTTTTTTGTTTTCTTTTTTTTTCTTAAAATAATAATATAGAAAATCAAATCAAATAAAAAACAAAATAAAATAATAATAATAAAAACAAAATTAAAATTATATAAAAAAACATAAAATAAAATAAGACACAATAAAAAAAGAAAGACCTATATTATTTAGTTATCCGGACGAAATTGGGCATTGACAGCTGCCCCTCTTTACTTAGATTTTACTAGATAATATGAAAATTTGATATTTTCGTATTATCTGAGTAAAGACTAAGTAAAGAAAGAAACACTAAATTCGTCCGGATTTCAAAATGAAACAAGGAACGACAGGGAATTTTAAACAAAAATGAGCATGGCTAAGAGAATTGAGGTGTGCAAACCTCATGGAGGGTGTAAGAACCCTATTGATGAATGTAGTGAGCGTGATCATTGGGTTCGACCATTGCCAAGCAGAGGACCAATATAGCAGAACAAAAATTTAAATCCGACCATTGCCATGCAGAGGGCCGATAACAGAAAACTAAAACCTGGATTTGACCATTGCCTCGCAGAGGGCCAAACTCACAGAACAGAAATTTAAATCCGACCATTGCCATGCAGAGGGCCGATAACAAAAAACTAAAACCTGGATTTGACCATTGCCTCGCAGAGGGCCAAACTCACAGAACAGAAAATTTAAATCCGACCATTGCCATGCAGAGGGTCGATAACAGAAAACTAAAACCTGGATTTGACCATTGCCTCGCAGAGGGCCAAACTCACAGAACAGAAATTTAAATCCGACCATTGCCAAGCAGAGGGTCGATAACAGAAAACTAAAACCTGGATTTGACCATTGCCTCGCAGAGGGCCAAACTCACAGAACAGAAATTTAAATCCGACCATTGCCATGCAGAGGGTCGATAACAGAAAACTAAAACCTGGATTTGACCATTGCCTCGCAGAGGGCCAAACTCACAGAACAGAAATTTAAATCCGACCATTCCCATGTAGAGGGTCGATAACAGAAAACTAAAACCTGGATTTGACCATTGCCTCGCAGAGGGCTAAACTCACAGAACAGAAATTTAAATCCGACCATTGCCATGCAGAGGGCCGATAACAGAAAACTAGTTGAATTCGACCATTGCCAAGCATAGGGCCGTTACAAAAAATAAAAACTTGAGTTTAAGGTGCCAGGCGAAACTGGGCTTGGTGGGCAAGTGAAACTGGGCTTAATGGGCCAGTGTGGAACTGGGCTTGGTGGGCCAGTGTAGAAACTGGGCTTTGGGGGCCAGTGTGAACTAGGCTTTGTGGGCCAGTGTAGAAACTGGGCTTTCAAATTTGGAAATTCTTGAAACTTGTAGTTTTGTGAAATGTTTTTTTTTTATTTTGTAATTTTTGACAAAAAATTGATTTTTGAAAAGGCATTAGTGACCATTTCCAAACAGCAGGTCTTAATATGCGAATAGGAGAAACAAAGTGTAAAGACCATGGTAGAATGTTGAAACCCTAACTTACAAGCGGTGAACAATGTGTAAAGTTGTGAGTGTCAAAACCCCAAAATGAGAGAAAAAAAAAACATGATCAACATGAAACAACATGACTTGAAGAAAAGACCATAATGTTATTCTTTTTGTATTTTCGAAGAAGGATTCAACAACCATTCATATGAATGAAGAGGGTTTTGATCTGAAAGATATTCTTTTGATGGATGGATGCACACATATGGAAAACATTTGCTTTGTTTTGTGTTTCTTCTTTCCTTTTTTTTTTTTTTTTTTTTTTGAGTCATTCATCTTACTTGCAATCATCATCAAACTGATCTTTATTTTCAATGTTTTGTGAAATTGAGGAATGTCATACATTCGAGGTCTAATGTTTGATATGATTACATTTTGACTTTTTCTTTCGAGACATCGACGCACACATGCTTGAATTTACTGGCAAGTGAAGAATAAGAGCTATTTAGAATGGTTTGGAGAAGTCTGGGACAGCCACATAAGCACATCATTCCTTATACATTGCTTAAAGGAAACGAGACACCCAAAAGCTGCCCCAGTTTGGTGTTTGGGAAAATGAGCATTGGGTTTGGATTCATGATAGTTCAGGTGAGACCCGCAAAGCTGTTCCAGTCTGGGATTATGTGTCAATGAGTTGCAAGGCGAAGAATTCGCGTGAGATTCACAAATTTGCCCCAGTTTTTCGGGTATGGGTTCTTACCTGGAAGAGGTAGTGGGCATGAAAAGGATAAGCTAAAAGGATGACCCTAATTGGTCTGATTTTCTTTTGCATGCTTTTCCTTAGTTGGCAAAGAGATCCCTTCTTCCTGAGACATTACTTTTTCTCTTTTTTTCATTTTCAAAGTTTTTGTTTTTTTTTTGTGGCTATATTGCAAGTCATTTTGTCTTATCGCAAAATTAAGCTTTATGAAAATTTGAGCAATCATTATTCAATCTGCGTGGACTTTATTAGGCTTGTAATGTGGCTAGGGCTAGAAGGTATCGAAAGAAAGGGTTAAAGGCCCAAATGAATGCTTGTCGGTTATTTTTATTTGAAGCAAGGGTTGTCATCTGGCATTGTGTCAACTATTTGACCTTTTGAGCACTTTGCTTTTCTTGAACTCCATTTTTATTTTTTCATCATCACTTTGTGATTTTTTGTTCTTTTTTTTTTTTCATTTTGAAGGATTCCTCCGTTTGATCATTGAGTGCTTTTCAACCGCTTCCTAAGTTGACTCATACTGATGACAAACCTTGCTTGGGAATAATTTTGAAAAAGGATTTATTTTTGGCTCAAAACAGGGTGACAATGGATATATTTTTTTTTTTTTTGGTAAAGAAAAGATGGCCACACATCATTTCAAATTCTGATTGCTTTCTTTTCAAAAGATTAATTCTACGACTAGATGACCTCAACATGAATCATTTTTCCTTTTCCTTTCTCCTAGACCGCCCTTTCGGGTTTTCAATCTAGTGGACTTATTCTCTTTTTGAAAGTTCCTCTGTTCGTCTCAATGGATTCAGGGATCACCCAACTAGCGCAAGCAAGGAAAATTTTGGTCTGGCCGATCTGCCCCAGTGTAAAGGCTTTTGTTACTAGGGACAGTGATAATGCTTGTTGGGGAAAATCTTTTATTTTAGAGAAAGTGAAGGGTGAAGGCTTTCAAGCAACACACGCACAAACATCTCGAAAGAAAACATCAAATTGTTATTTTTAAACATTTATCCTCATAAAAACTTGACATTCCAATTTTCTTTTTGATAATTCATCATTTTCCCTTTTTTTATTTTGGAAAAACAAGAGTTTGACGATTCACAAGAAAGACAAGTGACTCAAGATTTCCTTCATTTCATTTTTTTCAATTTTGTTTTCCTTTTTTTTCCATGATACCCTTTCAGGACTCGATTTCCAGCACTACTTGGAGAAACCCTGTAGTGAATGCTCGCATCCAAAGTCATGGATGAAGACGTGATACCGATGAGCATACTTCCCAGTAGCAAGACACTCCACAACATCAAATTCACTTGTACAATGACTTATGATTTCTTGTGTGATCTTAAAGCCCACTTCCTTTCTTCATGGCATTTGTAGAGGCACTCTCAAGCCTTGCCTCAGTGTCTGGGTTAACTTTCTTCACACTTTAATCATCTTGAATGAATCAAAGTTTGCCTTTACGCTTGAACAACCAGCACTTTTGGTGGAATGACAGATAGCCACTCCATGGTAATCACCTTTTGCATCACGAGTCTTGAGGTATTGAGGCTTTAAAGGCTTCATGTAACAAGTAAAGACCGAGCCTTTTTATGCAGAAGACTTGGAAGAAATGTTGCATAAGTCATATGGATAGTATTGAAACTCATAATCCCTTTGCCTTGATCAACATGTTTGCCTAACAGTTTGGTGGGAAGTTGAGTTTGGGTCGAGTCCAATTTTGTCTCAAAGCAGTTTCAAAGGGTAGGCCAACGGTATTTGAGCAATGGGATGTGATTGAGCTCTTTCTTCTCTCCTTATCCCAGGCTTAGACCAGACTTGTTCACATTTGTTGTCATAGTAGAACCTTGTGCAATCTTTTCAATCTTCACACCAATTTAAATTCTTTCTTGGATTATCACCAAGTTTGAGGAATTTAGGGCACACTGCTCATCATGGTCTCACAGAAGGATGATTGCAGAGTATTTAGGAATGTGGGAACCATTTCCCTGTCACTCTCATGAAACTTCATTTGAGCAACAGTCTCTTTCCACCTTTGACATATTCTTTGAACAATTTGGACTCCTTCATTAAGGTCTGCAGTTGTAATCAAGTGCCCCATCCCTGATATATTTGTACTGCTTCAAGAAAGCATCCACCAAATCCTCCCAAGACCGGATGCATTGACTGTTCAAGGTGAGTGCCCCAGTTTGGTGTCATGCCAGCCAATGAATTAGAAACTTCACATGCGTGAACAATTTTTTTCATACATCATAAGATGGCTCTGAAGACAAGTGATCCCTCCAGGTAATTTAAACTTTGGGAGGTATCACCACCTCTGAGACTAAGCATAGCCCTGCAACATTTTCAAAGTTAAGGCTTCCTCCAACTTCTATGACTCTTGCCCTTTTCCAGCATTTCCAATTTACATCTGTCAACCTCAACATCCATTGGCGTAACGACATGAGGAGAAGATTTCAACTCGGGTTGCTTTGTCATTGTCTTGCTCACTACATTGGGCTAAATCATTTCTGCAGGGACCATGAAAGTGGTTGCCCTAAGCTTGTTTCTTCCTTCAACTGCGTTATATTCTGCCTTTTGAGTGTGAACATGCCTCAATTCCACTCCCAATGGTGAAGTGTAATGTAGGGGAAGACCATAAGGAGGGAAAGTTTGTGCCTCTGGAACTCTCTATTGTAGTCGTGGTACGCACGAATCTCCAGGGCTTTGTAAGGCATTCAGGGCCTCTAGGATTTGGCTCATTTGTCTCTTCAATTGTTGGATATCGACTTTCATCCCTTCTTGAACTTCTCTTTGGTTCTCCAAGATTTGTTAACTGGGTCGATTCCTTTAGGGTATCTTGGATGTTTAGCTGTATTATTTTTGTTTTTTTTTTTTGAATTTTATTAGATGAAACAAATTAAGAAAATGAAAAGAAAAAGAAGAGACAATGTAGTTCAAATACTCTTGTCGGAAATTATAAAGCTGTGAAACATTGCCCCGGTATAGTTTGGAAATTAACATGAAACATAGTCAATAGGTTGGTTCAAACAATGAAACATCCACCAATCCAGAAGTTCACAAAATGTGAAGCATAGAAAGTCTTGGTCAACCATCTCGGGCCTTAGCCATCACATTCTTCATTTCTCTAGTCAGTTCTTGCAACAATTGAGGAAAGTTCAATCCCCTTAGGCGGGCTGATGATTAACATTACAGACTCAGCATCAGCTAAGAACTTAGGGACGCCTTCAATGGCTTCATAGGCAACGGAAGCTAGCTGTGAGAGACTTCTCTTCCAATTCTTTGTAACTTGTCCTTATTCAATGACATACTCTTTCATCTGAATCATTTTTTATGGATGTCTCCTTTTTAGCTTGATGCTAACATTCTTTTTCCAGTTTCTCAACTGCTGCTTTCATCCGCTGCTCAGCATTATGAAGTTGCTTTTCACAGTTTGGGTAAGGAGAAATTAACTTGAATGACAATTTGATTGTCTTAACCATCTCTGCGATTCATTGGCTATTTATTAAAAGTTCGTGATCTTGGGTCTCCCTTGAAGCGAACAACATTGCCCCAAGCGTTCTTAACTTGATGAAGCATTTTAGCAAAGGTTCATTCCTCATAAGATTTGCAATGTGGCCCGAAATGCAGGCGTTGGCGATCCTCTCACAGGATACCCAAAATTGTTTTTGTGTTGACACATAGGATTGTAATTAATGCAACATCAGATACCCATGAGGAGGACATCAGGATAACTCCCGCAATCGTGTATGATACACGATCTTTGTTGCCAAGAAAAACACGCCATTAATGTTCTCTTTATAAGCTTGCGCAAAGCTGCACCCATTCATTTGCTCCTTCAATTTCTGTTTTACACCACAACAACTCCTCCACGTGACATGTGGCATTCAAAATGGCCTTACTCATGCGAGAGATCTTCTTTCTAGATGGATCATAACCTTGACTAAGGGTCTTGGAAACTTCAGTTAGGACAATAGTGACTGGATTTTTTTAGAGCAAACTTTGTATCCCACAAATGCATTCATGGCGACATAGCCGACAAAATCCATGATATTAGAAAAGAGCATGACAGCATAGAGGATAAGAGCTAGTACATTCGTAATTGTTTCCCACTTTTCCTCTTCAGCCAAACAATGCAAGTATCCTTTTAGGTATCCTTGAGGAAGGCCCCTCACTTTGCCCTTAAGCATGAACTCTCTCTCTCTCTCTCCAACTTCACATGGTGTACTTTTATAATTCTTGCTAGCTGCAAGACATGGGTAAACTGCCCAAGGTATTTCTATGGAGCTTTGCCCTCGAGAAGTAATTCTAAGATTTGCTCAAATTCTTCTACCATAGGAACCAATTGGAAATCCCAGAAAGTGAAACATCTCAGTGGTGGTTCATAGTACTGGGCTAAAACAGTAATGGTCGATGTTTGAACTTCCACCTCCAACAGGCTCAACAAATTCTCATACTCCTTGCTGAATGCATCCTTTTGGGTTGTCTCCATTTTCTTCAGCAGTTCTCTCAGGCTATCCATATTACCCTCCCTTACTTCAATGGCTATCCTCTCCTTTAAAATGTCTGAACTTGAATCCCCTTGACTTCAGATCTCATGTTAATTTCCATTTTATCTCAAGGCTTAGTCACAAATTTATAATTTCCTGACTAGAACCAGTGACAAGACCATAAAAATGCATGAGAAAAAGAAAGAAAGAAAAGAGAAAGGTGTATAAAAACGGTATAAAGATATGTGCAAGGTGTTGGATTTTATTAAGCAAAAATGAGGGTTATAAGACCGCACACATCTCCCTTTGTGCCCTAATGAAGGTTGAACACTTAAGATCCAAGGTTAAGTATATGGAATCTCACAAGGATGGTTACCTGAACCTAAAGATCAACGGCCACTAGAGCTATGGCCCCCTTCATAGTATCTCCACAACAGTCAGAGTAATCAACTAGGTGTGAAGACACAAATGAAGAGAACAGACTCTAGCTGGGGTTCTCACGATAGCCAAACAGAGTGACACCGCTACACAACCCCTCTAATTCTAAGTTGCGCTCAGATTCGGGTATAGGGCCTCACTCATGATATGCATAATGTGCGTGTGTGAAGGGAGAATGCAATGCATACCCAAACCCTCACCTGCAAAACAACCAGAAGATTTCCCAGGCAGATATAAACATGGTTTCTACCCTAGGGTTCAATATCCAACAAGCAAATTTATTCACATACGATTATTCAAATATCAAAGATAGATAAAGAAAAAGGGAAGAAAAACATAAAGAAAAACCACATTGAATTCGCGCATATAGTTAAATGGCTTGACTCTCTAAAAAAAGTCCCCAGCGGAGTCGCCATCTGTCGCAACCGGAATCGCGACGGGACGACGATCCAAATAAGAAACGGGTTTTGAAAAGAGATTTGGAGTCGCCACCATAGTTTATTATGGAAAACTATGGAAAAAACTCAAAACGATAAAGCACGGTCCACGAAAACCAAAGATTTGGGTTCGGGAGTCGGTTACGCGTGGGGAAGGTGTTAGCACCCCACAACGCCTGCCCTAAGGCAGTACCTTTAACTAAATGCACGAATATGATGTGGTTTTTTTCAAAATGTTTAATTATCCCCTAAAATAAAATTCTAAATAAACAAAACATATTTTTTTAGTTTTTTGGGCCCGACAAGGATTGACCTTGCTCCTACGTATTCTCATTCAAAATGAGAAATCAGGGTTACGTAGTTCTAGCTGAAAGACTGTTTGTTTGTTTGAAAGTGTTGATGTTTTTAATTTTTGAAGATTTTATGTTTTTTATATTTTTGAGAAACAGAAGGTAATGAGTACTAGGCCGACGCGGACGGTCGCACGAGTACTCATACCTTTAAAATGATATTTAAATATTTTTAATCATTTTTTTTAAAAGAGAAATAACGATATTAAGCACTAGGACGATGCAAACGATCACACGAGTACTCATACCGTTATCTACTTATTTAGGAAGACTTGAGAGTATTGAGTGCTAGGCTGATGCGGACGATCGCACGAGCACTCATACCCTCGTTTAATATTACGTAAATAGGAGAGAAAAGTATTGAACACTAGGACGATGCGGGCGATCACACGAGTGTTCAACCTTTAAACGTATTTTTGAAATTTTATTTAAGAAAAGAAGAAAAAGGTTTTTAGCACAAGGACGACGCGAGCGGTCACACGTGCGCTTAAACCTTTAAATATTTTTGTAATAATTTTTATAAGAAAGAAGAAGAGGTTTTTAGCACAAGGACGACGCGAGTGGTCACACGTGTACTTAACCTTCAAAACGTATTTTTTTGTAAATTTATTTAAGGAAGAAGAAAAAGGTTTTTAGCACAAGGACGACGCGAGCGGTCACACGTGCGCTTAAACCCTTAAATATGTTTGTAATAATTTTTATAAGAAAGAAGAAGAGGTTTTTAGCACAAGGACGACGGGAGCGGTCACACGTGTGCTTAAACTTTAAAATATTATTTTTGTTATTTTTTATAAGAAAGAGAAAAAGTCTCTAGCACAAGGACGACGCGAGCGGTCACACGTGTGCTTAAACTTTAAAATGTTTTTTTTGTTATTATTATTATTTATTATTTTTTATTATCGTCTTTTTTCGTGTTTAAAGTGCAGCAAATAAACCAAAATAAAAATAAAAGACAAGATCTAGGAGTGAGGGTTATCATACAAGGGGTTACATACAATAAAAACTAATAACCAAACAAATAATAAAAATAAAGAAACAAAAGCATAAAAATAAAGCAAGAGAACAACCCAACAAGAATAGAGGTGCAGAGATAAAAACCAGAGGTGTGACCCAACCAGCTTCAGTCCAGGTCCAAGTGACGATATGGGTGTAGCAGTGAGGTTTGGAGGTGTTAGAAACGAAATGGGCCCAATGCCCAAACTCCTTTTTGTTTGCAGAAACACAGTGGGGGGCGTGAATAGGAATTGCACGTCACCGGAAAGAGGAGCTAGCCCACCAGCCAGGCCCAATTAACCCTTTTTTGTCTTTGTGCCCGTCAAGGGTGTAAAGATGAAAAATAGAGGTGTATTCCGAAATAGCATGCTCAAGCCCAATTCCCTTCTTTAATTTTATTGGCAGAAACAGAATTGGCTTAAGCCCAAATGGAAGGGGGTGTGGATGGGAAATATGTGTGTGTAAAGTAGAAAAGGTTGTTTGTTTTTTTTTTTTGTTTTTTTTTTTAAGAAAAGAAACCGGTCCAGCAAATAGGACCAAGGGTTTGCTTTCTTTCAGGAATTCTCTACTCCATTTGATGAAACCCGAACCTGATGCACACCCACGCCGCAGCCTCTGCCGATTTCAATGTCGATTGCCGCCGACGACCTCCGTCAAACGCCGCTTGGGCGAGCTCAGCCGTCTCGAACCATGACACCATCGGCGCCAAAGACCCTGCCGGTTGCCGCCTCCAAACCGGACCAGCCACCGCGACGAACCCCTCTTCCAGTCTGGACGTCTGTGGCAACCCCAAACACCACCGGAACCGTCTCCAACCGCAGCGCCATTGTCTCTCTCTCGTCTCTCTTCGAAAACGGCAACCCAGGGAGGGGTTCACCTCCGTCGCACATGCACACAAGTCGCCGCCTCCGATACGACACCGTCGTGTCCCGCGGCTGGACAAGAACATCGCCGGCGACAACGCCAATGTTGGAAGCGCCGTCATTGTCGTTGACTGAGGTTTCGTCCGCGCCTTTGTCGTCGCTCTTCTCTTGTACAATGCGAGACCAAACCCTTGGCTGGGTTCATCTCTTTACAGCATCGCTGCCATTGGAGCCTCGCCACTCACACCACCACTGGGCTTGGAACCAAAGATAATCACTAACAATTTGTTGAAATTATTCTTTCAGTTTACTCTTTCAATCTTGGTTTTCTGATTGGGTGTAGAAGGTAGGGGAAATGATGAAGGTGAAGTGTGAAAAGAAAATAATGAGTATTGTGTTGTTCTGTTAGAATTGCAGGTGATGATAGGATGTCATTGGGTGATGAAAATGGAAGAAGAAGGTAAGGTGTTTAGGAAGAATTGTGGTTGTTTTGATTGGGTGTGGGGTGGAAAACGATGGTGACGAGAAATGTGGTGGAGGTAGTGAATGAGTTGTGAAGAAGAACGGTTTTGAATAAACTGGTGGCTCCTTTTGATGCAGGTGAAAAAATGGAGGTTGGCTGGGAGGTAAGGATGAAGATTATAGGTGTTAGAGGTGATCACGGGTGCTGGATACGATGAATCAGGAAGAAAAACGAAGATGGTGGGTGCTGCCGTGGTGTTGGAGATGAAGATGATGATGTTTGTTAGGGTAGTTACGGGTCAGAGGAGCAGAGGGGTGGAGAGCCAGGGAGCGTGTGTCCTGCTTCCTTTTTTTCTTTTTCTTTTGTTTTCTTTTTTTGTTTTCTTTTTTTTTCTTAAAATAATAATATAGAAAATCAAATCAAATAAAAAAACAAAATAAAATAATAATAATAAAAACAAAATTAAAATTATATAAAAAAACATAAAATAAAATAAGACACAATAAAAAAAGAAAGACCTATATTATTTAGTTATCCGGACGAAATTGGGTGTTGACAAGTCCATCCTTTAAAAAATGCGTCAATTACGTCCTCACTTAATAAAATTTGCATCAATGAAATCCCTTCCGTTAAATCCGTACAAACGGCGTTAATTATTTTTCTCTCTCCTCTACTTGAATAATTAACACCGTTTGTACGGATTTAACGGAAGGGATTTCATTGATGCAAATTTTATTAAGTGAGGACGTAATTGACACATTTTTTTAAAGGATGGACTAATTTGACATTTTCGAACAAAACTGGGGACAAAATAGGGTATTAAGCCTAAGAATATTTCAGATTATAGAAAAAAAAGATACAAACGGTAACGTTTATTTTGGTAAAGTTATGGTATGTGTCTTTTGGTACTATATAACTCTATTTAGTCAGAGAGGACAAATTAACTCATATATATAAAAATGGGTATTGTTCAAATTTATGGAAAATACCTTAATTGATCAAACATGATCATGGGAAAGATAGTTTTCGATTTTGCAAAATTGAGTTTGGAAATAAGAATATGATTACTTTATCTTGGTCCTTTTAACTATCTTCGTCCTTTTAACTATCTTCTTTTAAATTCCTGTAAAATGAAAAATAGTAATAATGAAAAATAGTATAACAACGAAAACTAGTAACAATGAAAACTTAGACGTGGGAATGTCATATAGAAATTGAATTCCTTTGTTGATTACGCATCTTGGACTTAACTGCATTCATGTTCTAACTTTTTGCCTTCTGATTTTATATTCAAATAATTACATGCTACGTTAAATGAGGCAATCGTATCACGCCTCTAGTTTCTAGATGCATCTATAGAACAAAACGGGTTTTGTAAAAGAATTGATTCCCTATGTATTGTCTGTATTTATTGTGAAGCTCATGCCCTGTTCTTGTTCCAGGTGGATTTGATCTACCAATGGAGGAATTTGATATAGTAATACCTTTTTCCTTATAGCACCATATCTTACGCATGCATATAATGTGACAATGCAGTGAAAGAATTCGTGCTTTGTTGACAAGTACACTTTGAATTCAGTTGTGTAATCCGTAAGCTTCTTTTTAACACACTACTGTATATAGTAAATCAACCTGTCAATCTGTTTGTTCATCTGCGAAGAGGAAGGGTGCAGATACTATTTCCAAGGATGTTTATAGAAGTTTTGAATGAGTGCTAACAAGAACTAATATGATATATGAATATCCATGTTATGAATGCTCTTTGTGCAAGCACTTTACAAGATGATTTAATTACTGAAAGTTCATTTTAAAACTATGTCTAGTGACAACCTTTATTGGCAACATTTCCATAAGACGATAGTCATATATCACGAATTTTCATTACAGAGTTTTCACTCTAATAACAAGATCGCTTTCCTTTTTTCAGCTTTTGGTTTCTATCACAGAAACTAGTTCCATCAATTTATACATAAGGGATGTTGAGAAGCTCGTTCTTCAATCAAGGTTATATAATTTACTTCAAAAAAATGATAAATAAACTATCAGGCTCGGTGTTGATACTTGGGTCCCAGATATTAGATTCAGATGACGATTGCAAAGAAGTTGATGAAAGGCTCACTACGCTATTCCCCTACAACATTGAAATCAAAGCTCCTGAAGATGAAACTCATTCTGGCAATTGGAAAGGATCACTGGAAGAGGATATGAAAGCTATTCAGTTCCAAGATAACAGAAACCACATTGCTAAAGTACTAGCAGCAAATGACATTGAATGTGATGACTTGAACGCAATCTGCCATTCAGATACTATCGTACTCGACAATTATATTGAAGAAAATTTAGTATATGCAATATCTTACCATTTGATGAATACCAAGGATGATGAATACCGAAATGAAAAGCTAGTTATATCAACCAATTGGTAAATATGATGGAAGAGCGGCTCCGAGAAGTGATTGAAGGCGCGATGCCTACTCCTCGAAGCTTCCTCGACGAAGAAAGACGCAGCGGAATGATGAAAATAACGACGAGAACACGAGATCGAAGACTAATTTGAAGGAAACCGAGAGAAAAGCTCGAAACAGAGAATCAACTCGAAAGAAACCCTAGAAGAAGAAGGAATCCTATTCTGGACCGATTGACCGGTGTAAATCAAAGTTGAATTCGGTGGAAAAGGTTTCTAATGGTGAAAATAAGGTTTTAATGAGTGAAATTCAAAGGAAAAGGCAAAGGATGGAAGATGTGAGGAGAAAAGCGAGATCGAGTGGGTAGCAAGGATGAAACGAATGATAATGATGCAAACCTAGGAGGAAGAACGGTTGGAGACGAGGTGAATGACAGATCTGTGATGGACATTGGCTGGCGACGAGGCGCTCTAGAGAGAAATGCTCTCGGTTGCGCGAAGGAGGAATGAGATGTGGTTTCTGATGCGCAAGATGGAGAAACCAAATGAAGATGTGGCGGAACGGTGCGCGAGACAAAGGAGGACGCGTGGCCAAGAAGTGTTGACGTCACTGTGCTGAAGTGGATTGGAGTAATGCTCATGGTGTGTGATGAGAGAGAAGCATAATGGAAAATGAAACTGAGAGAGTGTGCTTAGAAGGTGGCCAAAGTAGGTCTCTTCAATTAATTCTAAAGGTCAGAAAATCAAAATTCTCATTAAGCTTAAAAGTCTCAAATATATTAATGAGATGGATATTTATAGTAATCTATGTTCTAAAAAAGGTAAAATGCATATACAATCAAATATAAAAATACAAAAAAAAAAAACACTTACATAGGGTACCCTCTCTTAAAAAAAAGATTTGTCCTCAAATCTTACAATTGTCTTATGAAAAAGCTCTAGAGAGTCTTGGGAGCATAGTCATCTTGAAGTGGCTTTATTATTTTATGTCCACTTTTCTTCAATTAATATTTAGTTTACTTTTGGTTTGTTATAACATTTTTATAATTAAATTAAAATGAAAATTAATTAAAAGTTGAAATTTTATATTGAATTATTTGAAAGATATCAATATATAATAAAAATATAATTTTGATTAGAAATACATAGATATTAAGTTTTAATTAAACAATTTAACATGTAAAATTAGTAATTTTCTCGGTTTATCAAATTAGAAACTTTAGTTAACTTGTTAAAAACTTAAAATATGTTTATATGGTTAAGTTTGCTTGTATTATATATATATATATATATATATATATATATATATATATATATATATTAAAACATAAAAAAAAGTCAAAATAATAGTCTATTAAGTCATTCTTTTATTGGATAAATTTCGATCCATTGTGAGTATGACGAATAAATTGCGATGACAATAAAATATTATTTATTGAGGAGAAAATTTGACACCTCATAGGAATGATATTTAAAATTGAAGATGAATTTATGAAATTAAAATTTGAATATAACTTTAACAGTAAAATGAATTAAGAAATTTAATAGTTGATATTGATTATTTAACAAATGATAAAATAAATTCAAGGGGTTTTTTTTATAAATTTTTCACTTATAATCTATTGTCACTTTCATGTAATTGAAACCACTTTACTCTATTTGAGGTAAAGTTTTACTAAAATAATTCGCATTAAATTAATTAACATATGAACCCTTTTAATTACATAGAAGAGATCAAGACAGAAAGGAACAAATCCATATCATCAATAAGAACCCATTACAAATAAAAATGCACAAACGATAATTTGAGTTGCATGTAGTCCAACTCCATCCCAATTCAGTTCTTGCATGTAGATCATTTCAGTGTAGTCCTTAGATCATTAACTTGATCTTTTGTGGGTGTAGTTAGGTTTTCTTATGAGTGGAAGTTGTGGAAAAGTGTGGAAGAATTTAAGGTCTCATTTTGAGGTGAGGGGAACTGATTTAACTATCTTATAATTTCTATAATTCTATTTCCTATGTGTTTGATTGATTTTAGAATGCAAACTTATGTGAGTATTTGAAAATTCTCTGTTGTATAATTTGTGATTGTGGATTGAGATGATTGGAATTGGTGAATTCAATTATTTGAAATTGAGGGTTCTCGTAAATTATGTATAAACATGATGATTATTTTGAGTTGATATTTATTTCTGGATTGTTGATAATTTGGTAATTGGGTTAAGCAATTAGTTCATAATCAAGTCTTAAAGCGATTAAATTAAATTAGAATAAATTAGAAAAAAAAATAGATGGAGCCATTGCGCAAACCAATCATCAATTTTTTTTTGGAACTAGTATGGCATAAAGCGTTAGGAAGATACCCCTGGGTGCCACCCTTAATAGAGTCAAGTCAGAGAGCTCTAATGACCAATGCGTTGGGCGTCACTAGGCACTGTTGGGCGCCATTATAGAATTTAAATTTTAGAGAGCTCTAGGGCTTGGGAAGCTAAGCACAAAAGCTCATCTCTGGGTAGAAGCTTCAAACTGCTTGTCACAAGTTTGAACTTTCTCCTAGGGACTTTTGCCATGATTTCATTGCGTGGTGTTGCTTGGCTTTGGGTAGTATAAGCTGAGCAATTTTTGGGTTTTGAAATCTTTGAATGGAATTGAAATGTTTGATGATGAGAATTGTGATATAGAAATGTGACATGTTTATCCAAGGGATTCAATGTATTGAGAAATGATAGTTAATGGAATTGTATGTTTGTTTGAGGGATGTTTCTAAGGAAGAGGTACAAACATTTATAGTGTAGTGTTATGCATTAACTAGAGATAAGTGTTGGTGAGAGTTAAAGAAAGTTCTTATGGCAGGATTAGGGGTGAGATCACTAATCTGAAAATGCCATAAGTAACTTACCATGTCCAAAGGAAATTGATTTATGATTGGTTAGGCCAAGTGAAGCGAGGGCCTTTGCGTCAATCCACTTATAGCAAGATTTCTTTTGTCTAAGTAAATGCATAAATCCGAACAAATTGAGTCTAAAGTTATCTATGTATGAATGTGACTTAAACTACAAAATATGTGCTTGATTATATTATTATTGAACTCATTTAATTGTATAATTTCTCAAAATTTTCATTTACTAATCCGTGTGTTAATTGTCATGTCTCTTTTGCTATATTCGCTTCTATAGCGTGAACAAATGGGCTTACATGTGATGATTTGAATTGCCATTTGGTTGAAGGTCGTCTTTGAAATTCTTTTGAAGAAAGTATATAAATATATGGAATGATATAGTCATTAGTTCTTAAGTGTTTTTTAAAAAAACTTTTAGTAACTTGGTTAAATCTAGATGAGTGTAAAGTTGTACCATGGTTAAATCTAACAATTAAGTTTTTGTGCACAATTTGTATTTTTTAGATTATAATAACCTCACTATCATTCTAAAGTTATGATAGGATTTGGGAAAAAATATATATGGATAAATAATTCCTATATTTGTTTAATAAGACCATATATATGAGAAAGAGGAATGACAGTAGATCGGACTGGTCCGTCTGTTTTGAAAATGTGGATTAAAGAACGATAAATGTATTCTTATTAATTCCATGGTATGTGGCTCATATAATTTGTGACTAAATTAATTTACCTTTTGTATAATTCATATTATGTTTTTTCAACATGCAGTCAATCTTTTTTCCTTATATTCTTTTAATGATTGTGAGATAATAGAAAATGATTTTTCATTATATTACATTAAAATTTTTAAAATTATTAGTTTATCCCTTAATAATCTAAATTTAGAACTTATATTTTTCAATGAGGATAAGTATAGAAGTTAAACATTATCATTTACATAATTTTTTTCGAATATTCCTTTATATATGTGTGATGTTTTGTGTTTTATATTTTTCAATTTAGACATATATTTATTTTTGTAATAGGATCGTATTGAGACAAAATCTGAAATGCTATTCCACCAACCTGTTATCTGGTAAGATAAATTAGGACTTTCAGTCTGCCACGACTATGTAGAATCAATTGAGACAAGTTGGAACGAAATAGATAAATAATGTATAAAATATTATTTAAAAAGAGTAAATTTGACACCTAAATCAAATGCTACTTAAATTATAAAATGACTTCATGAAATTAAAAATTGTATTTAACTTTCTAATATTAAAATGAATTATCAAGAAAATTAATAATTAATAGATTATTTGGCAAATGACAAAAGAAATTCACGAGTGCTTCTATAAATTCTTCAACTTAAAATCAAATTTCAATTTCATGTAATTCATACCATCTTAGGCTGCTTAAGTTTAGGGTAAAAGTTTACTAAAGTAATTCACGTAAAATTAATTAACACATGAACTCTCTTAATCACATGAAAGAGATGAAGGTAGAAGGGAAGAAAAACACATAATTTATTAGTTTTACATAATCAAAGAACATAACTAAAAAATCAATAAGTAATTACCAAACATGTCATTCCAACGTTTTAAAGATTCATCAAATTATTTTATGACTAACAATTTGACAGATGAAAGGCTTAAGCTATGAACAAAGTATTTAGACAAAAACAATGAGGGTGTTAGTCCCTCCACCACCATACACTACAAAAAAGAAGGGCATTACCGAAGGCCAGAAGCCCTCGGAAACAGTCCAAAACCGTCGGTAAAAGGTAATTACCGAAGGCTTATCGACGGCCAAAGAGCCCTCGGTAAATCTCTTGTCGCTAACATTTACCGAGGGCTTTCGCCCTTCGGTAATTACCGAGGGCCAAAAGCCTTCGGTAATTACCGAGGGCCAAAAGCCTTCGGTAATTTCCGAAGGGCGAAAAAAAAAACAGGGCGCTGGGCTGCTACATAAATTCACCTAATAAAATCTCTTTCATAACTATAAAATATCAAACGTATATATCTAATATAATACGTTTATAACCTACATAATATAATGTCTTTAACAATAAATAATAAAATATCATTCTTAAATCTCTTTAATATAATACGTATATAAAACCTACCTAATATAATATAACGTACTTGATATAATATCATTCATAAATAATAAAATATCATATAAAAAAACTAATCATTCACGTATATTTATCAGTAGCATCCAAATAACCCAACTGATAACCAATTACTATTACACTATAAACCTGTTATATGCATTAGCTTTCAAAGATTTATATAAAAACAAGATCACGTTAAAGCCTCTAAAAACAACTTTTACTACAAGAGTATATAGCATCCTTAGAAAAGACCTAGGATGAATCACGTAAAACATGCCAAACAATGCAGAGAAAATGTGTGCACTGGTATATAAAAAAAAAAACACAGGTAACAGTACAACCCAGAAGAAATGACTAAAATTTCTAATGTTCTTCCATTTTATCCTTTTCCACGCCCTAACTTTCTTCCATTTTATTAACTGGGGGACTAATAGATTGAGACACATACTCATTATTTTCCTGGTTGAGTGGATGTCCCGGTGCATCATCCTCCTTATCAAGGTCAAAAACTATAGTTTCTTTCTGTATCTGTGAATTAAGGAATATAAAATACAAACTCAATGATAATATAAAAATATATAAGAGCAAGCAACTTATCAATTCCAGGTGGCCAGGTGATCAAAAAGAAAACTAAAGTTGAACACAACCATCCAACCAACCAACTATTAAAGCATCTGGGCTAGTTTGGTATAGCCTTAGAAATGATATGCAAAATACAGGGACGAGGTTTATATAATTGCTTGAAAAAACACATAAGATTTTTCACCCACAATTTTAAGGGTATACCTGACTCAATAAGGATATTTGAGCTATTATGATCATTTACAACAGTATCAACTTCTTCCACTTTCTCTTCGTGATCAGAAATGTCAGGGTTGTTTTCACCAGAATCATCATTGGACGAAATCTCAGCAAATCTGGTCCAACAAAAGAACTAAATGAATAGGATATTCAGTCAAGATTTGCTACAAGTTTTACTCATGTCAGATATTAGAATGGTCAAACAAAAACAAATAAGCATAATGTTTATCATAATGTAATTTGAATAGGATATTCTTGTTGATGATCAAAATCCCAAAACCATAGGCCTTTCCTGATGTAATTTGAATAAGAACAGATAAGCATAATGTTTATCAAAAATTTTATCATAGATAACATAAAAATAATAAATGGATGTAAGGAATACTACTGATGGGAGATGTCGGTTGTCGGCTCTTAAATAAATCTTAGTACCTCAAAGAATTAGTTGTTGACTCTTCGCTAAATGATACCCTACATTCAACCAAAAATAATAATAATAATAACAAAACAACAATAATAATAATAAAAGATTGTTTGCATCCGCCCAATGCTTCTCTTTGCACTGCAGAATCCTCTTTTCTCTGTCATGTAAACACAAACCAATCTTCTCAACATACTTCCTAACTTGCAATTCATAATCAAGGAAAGACCAACATCAACTTGCGAATAACAAATTGAACTTGTATTAGCACATGGAAAACCACACAAAACTAATTTCTTGTGAGCTCAAAAACAGTAAAATCAGCATAAAGTTTATATAAAAGTTGAATAGTCTTGTGTCTGAGTAACAGTTACACTAAAATATAAGTTAGAACTTGACATGTTTGAAAATTCTGAATACACATTCTCAAAGTATAAAAGGCATGAAAACACTTTGTTGGATTCCTCCAATACACTCTGTTCCTCGAAAAAGTAGAACGCCTCTCAGACCATCGGATTCCTCTCCTTCCTTCGCATCCCTCCAAGTTTATTTTCAGCACTGGAATTTTTAGTTGCAGCTTTCAAATCATTATATTTGTAGTTAACTGGTCCTCTTAACTCAGTTGCTCCCAGTATGTCACCTGCAACGGAACACAAGTTTAGATTTTGAAATAAATGATATAGATACGACTTTTCACAATAAAATAATTGATAATAACAAATAAAAGGGTTGTGTTGTGGAGTATACTACATCAAATGCAAAAAAATTGTCGAAGATTAAATTGCTTCGAACAAAACGCAATCTGATATTGCTTTTGGTAGCTTGTCATTATTTCTATTTGAAAAAACATTAAGCAGGAACTAATTTATACCAAGCGTTGCATGCAAGTGAAAACTTTCCACATTTACATACCTCTGTGAACCTTGTCAGATTTTGAGAATTTCAAACAGCAAAATCAAAGTGAATTTAAATATATTTGAATGAATAGACAGATAGATACCTGAGGAAGCAATCGTTGTAGATAACTCTGGCGCCATTGGCTTTGGAGCAGTTGCAGATTTGGGTGGAGGTAGTGTCGAAGCAAGAAAGACAATCATTTTTGGAGAGATAGTTTCTGCATTGAAACATTGTATATGTGAGGGTCCCTCCCCTTGATTTCTGTGATGTGCCAAAGAGTTTGAGGGTACACGGGATTTGTCCTCATGTCGCCATCTCGTGTTGTTATTATCCGCGCCAACTCTCCCCTTAGCTGGCTATCCTCTGTCTCCACCAACCTTACCACTCGATTAATGCAAACCTACAAATCAATCCCCTTCAATTTCACTACCAAATCGCAAACGCATTATCACCTCATTCACTCCACTCACACCATCTCCCTCATTTTATTTCACCCCTCCACTATATATATCCGCCAACACTTTCCTCTTTCACAGCAATTCACCAACAACATTTCACTTTTTTCTTAGACAACATAAACAAATGGCCTCTCTTACATCCTTAAGCGTTCTCCTATGTTTATTTCTGGTTGTTTTAATTCTTCCTTTCAGTTCAGCCAGCAAACTCACTAAGTCAGAGCCCCAACTGAAGTTCCAATTCCACAGAGCACCTCTTCTCACAGGTAAAATCTCCATCAACATCATTTGTTATGGCAAGTTCAAACCTTCCTAGAAATCCATACTCACTGACTTCATCATCTCCCTTTCATCTCCCAAACCCGTCAACATCATCCCCCTTTCATCATCCCGATTGCTTCCTAGGATTTTTTATATTTGAACAATTAAAGTTTGTTATATTTTTGTTCGTGAATATATATGTAAGGATTTTTATTTTGTATTCAAATAGACAGGGAAGCTGATGTATCATATTTGTCATGCAGGAATTCTCAAATAGTAAATTGAGCGTATTTTTCCCAAACTTCTTTCCACACAGAAAAAGAATAACAGAAAAAGAATAACAATGCTACTGGATATTTCATACAAAAAACAAAACACAACAACTGATGTTTGGCCACCATGAAGGAAGGAAGTAAAGGCAATGTTTATGAAAAATAAAATCATTAGAGAGAAGTAATGCTTACAGATCGAGGCGGATCGACGAGGAACCATGGAAACTGGCATAGATCGAGCTAATCGAAGAAGAAGAACAGCGGATGACGGAAAACGGAGGCAAACCCTAGATTGAATGGTTTGATCGGTGTACATTCTAGGGTTAGGGATTTGGGATGTTTTGATCGGTGGAGAGAAAGGATTCAACGATTGAATCGATGGAATGGAATGAACAGCGGATTTAATCTGGCAAAAGATAGAACAATCAGTGAAAAATGGATTCTTTGATGGATTAGGCCAAGGTAAGGGAGAAATGTACAGGAGAATGAAGATCTAGAGACTAACCATGGCTGGGCGGATTAAGATCTGAGGCGGAGGAACTTGAAATATGGATCGAAGACGAGGGAAGCTTTGAGAGAAAAAGAAATGTATGCGAGTGGATCTCTCCAGAGAATGGCTAAATGAAGATGTGGTTCGAATACCAAGCAGACATTACCGAAGGGCAAACGGCCCTCGGTAAGCAGACATTACCGAAGGGCAAACGGCCCTCGGTAATAAACCTTCGGTAATATGCGATTTTATTGTAGTGATATCTTTCTCCCTCCACCTCTCCTTTATTATTTTGTCTTTGAGTAAAATTTTATTTTTAAGGTTATTAATTTTTAATTTTACCCATTCAGAACCTATTTCACTAATAACATATTCTAATCCCGTACATGAGTAAAATACTTTTCTTTCATTTTAACATTATATTTCTTCCTCTATTTCTTTCGTCATTATGAGATACTACAAGTTGCAAAGGTTGGTGGTGGTGGAAAGAATTATCAAGTAGTCTTCCTCTCGTGGTGCAGTGTCGCTCTCGTGGTGCAGTGTGTGGAGTGGCGCAGTGCGTGGAGTGGTGCAGTTCGTGTCGTGCTTCCTCGTATTCGAATAAATCTTAAAATAAAACCCTAAAATAAAAAACGTAAATGGAGGTGACATCCTTCAACGGATGTCAACATCCTTCAACGGATGTCAACATCCGTTTAAGGAAAAATGGATGTCAACCTCCGTTTAAGGAAAAATGGATGTCGACATCCGTTTTACCTTAAACGGATGTTGTCATCCGTTGAAGGATGTCACCTTCGTTGATTTATACTTCCTCATGTTGGTTGATGCTCTGGACGTTCCTTGATGTTCCTCCACACCACGGCGCGACGCTCCTTCACACCATGGTGGCAATGGAAGCTTTCAAACCAAAAAAAAAAACTGGAAAGAAAAATGAATGGAAGTGCGGGAGGTGGGGAGGTGAAACGAAAATGGGGAAAGGGAAAGAGAGTTCCGTGGGTGGATGCTGGGAAAGTAAAATTAGGGTTTCAAATTATTTAAAATAGGATAAAAGTAAAAATGTTTCTAACTTAAAGATATAATTGTATTTAAAATAATGTGGGGAGGTGGAGGAAGTATAGGATGGTGGTGGAGGAAGCAACACCCAAAAAATGAACATCACAATCACAATGGGCTTCCTCAAGCCCAAAGGAGTTCAACAACCATTACAAAATAAAAATGGACTTTTATTGCTTATCAATTTAAGAAAAAATAAGGACTTTCTTTTACCTTCAAGTTTTACCGTGAAGATAAATTTAAATTTTGTAAATATACATATATAAAATAAAAAATAAATTAGATAAATAGTAATTATTTCATATCAAATATATTTACTGTGGTGTCTATGTTTACTAAACCACCATTCATCCCCAAGTCATTTTTGAACGCATTTTTTCTTGTCTATCGTCTTTTTCGGTTTTTTTCTTCGTTTAAGAGTCGCGTTCGTGGTCTTACTTCATTTTGCTTTTATTTTATCTGCGTTTTTTTAGTTTGGTTTGAAATTTTATATTTATTTCATTTAAAAAGTTTATATTTTATATTAATTGGATTTTGAAGTTTGATTTAGGAAATTCATCGGATATCGAAATCTATTTTGAAAACTTACTGAATTTTAAAATTCAGTGAAGATTCTTTTTATTTCAAAATTTAATGTTTATTTCTTCTGGATTTCGAAGCCCAGTATTGATTTTTTTATTATTTTTTTCTTTCTTATATTTTTAATTTTAATGTTTTATTTTTCCTTTTTTTTTAAATTGTTTTACTAGTTTTGTTTAAATAATTTTTTCGAACTTTCTCAACACCCAATTTTGTATGGATAAATAAAATACATCACAAAAATAAATAGATAAAAATAAAAGTAAAAATAAAAAATACTATTTGTTTTACTGTTTGTACCACCAAATTCCATTTTTAACCCTTAGTCCAGTGATCCAAAATAATCTAACAGGTTTTTTACTTTCTCGCCATCCTATTTTTCTTCTCACACCCCACTTTCCATATCACCTTCCATGCCATCTACTCTTTTTACTCCAATTTTATATTAATTTTTCTTACTAACTTTTATTTATTCTATTTAACTTTTTAAATTATATTTTATCCATCACATTCTCCACCAATCTTTTTTATTATTTCCTTCATCCACTTTTTCCATCTACTTTTTCATCCCACTTTTATATTAATGTCTGACGCTAACTTTAACTTTTTTTATTTCATTTACTTTTCTAAATCATATTTTATCCACCATCTTCTCCACCAACATTTTTTTTTCCTTCATCTATGTTCTTACTCTACTATTTCCACTCACATTTTATATTATTTTTTTTCACCAACTTTCTTCACCTAATTTCTCCATTAACATTTTTTATTATTTCCTTCATCCACTTTCTTCATCTAATTTCTTCACTCACTTTTTATATTAATTCTTTTACTTATTTTTCACACTAACTTTTTCTATTCACTTTTTTATTATATTTTATTTCACCTAATTTCTCCATTCACTTTTTATATTATTTCTTTCACTTATTTTCCACACTAACCTTTACTATTTACTTTTTTTATTATATTTTATTTCATCTAATTTTTTCACCCACTTA
The DNA here is from genome assembly GCF_029865625.1 of Vigna umbellata. NCBI lineage: Eukaryota > Viridiplantae > Streptophyta > Magnoliopsida > Fabales > Fabaceae > Vigna > Vigna umbellata. The sequence goes on from NC_142168.1 coordinate 22,088,546, forward strand.
TTATATTATTTTTATTCATCTACTTTCTCTATCCATAGCTATATAAATACACATATACTCTTCACTCCATTTTTACACACATCATATCTTCACATACATCATTTTTCTCCCACTCCATCATTCTTCAACAACATATGCCTTTTCCTTCACACCATTATTATCTTCTATTCTCACCTTACTTTCATCACTCTTACCATATTATCCTCATTCCTATTTTCCTTCTTCATACTCCACAATCATCAAACACTTCAACACATCTCTTCCCCTCCATATCACCATCTTCATATCTTAAAGCTTCTATTTTTCACCTACATCTCACTTGGACTATTTTTGTTTTCTCCATCCAGGTTTTTATTCCCCCACCTTTATTTTTCTTAATATTGAATTATCTTGTTAAATTTTGTTTTTTATACTTCTACATTTTCTTAATTGTTTTACTGTATTTTATTCTACATTTTCACTTGTAGCCCATTTTATTCTTTTTAATAAAAAATCACAATAATTTCGATTGTCATATCAAATATCGGATTTGCTTGATAATTGAATTTGTTTCATAATAATAATTTTGATTATCATGTCAAATCTCGGACTTGCTTGATAATTACATAATTTATAATTATTTTGAGTGTCATGTAAAGTCTCGGATTTGCTTGATAATTGAATCTTTTTTATAATAATTAAAAATGTTGATTATCATGTCAAGTCTCGAATTTACTTGATAATTAAATAAAAAAATGAAAAGATAACTATCTTGCAAATAAGTGTAAAATATTTGTGTGATTGTCTTTTGTCATCTTAAATTTTCATAATCAAGTCAAAGATCATAAAAAATACAAAACTCTTCAAAAATCACAAAAATAATTTTATCTTTCACTTGTTTCGTATCTAGCTTATTGTTTATGTCATGACACTTTTTTTACGTAATTCAAAAATACTAAAAAAAGCATAAAATCTCAATTATATTGTATTGTTTTTTTTTCGGAAAAATAATCATTTCGAAAACCACATCAACTTTGCGCATTTGATTAAAGGTACTGCCATTTGACAAACATTGTAGGGTGCTAATACCTTCCTTAAGCGTAACTAGCTCTCGGATCCGTAATCCAATTTTCATACCCTTAAAGAAAATAATGAGTGTAATGTGACAACATTCAAGCAAGTATATAGTGCAAGATACATCATTACAGATGATCATTAAGAGGTTCAGGAACTGAATTACAGTGACAAATAATGATGTTAGAACGTGATAAATACATCTATTAGAGTATATCTTTTGATGAGTTTGAGGTGGTAGTGACCTCTTTTAACGACATCTTAATGCAATAAAATTGTTGAATGCATGTATTCCTCATGGATTACTGTTGGGATGATACAATACAATCGGCAAGTGTACCGAATCATTTCAAGTAATATAAAATGGTAAGACCAAGTATCGTTTTCCCAAGAGACTAGTAATACTAAAGAATTGTGCGATTAAAAAATCATCTAGACTCAAGAACATAACATCAATTTACAAACAAGTGTAGAAAGATAAAATTACACATAATTACATGGTTGAACTTTGGTATTTAAGGCATATAGAAATTATATGAAATGACATTGTTAAGGTTATTTTTCACCTATTTCACTCTTGTGCTTACATAGTTTCATCTCATTTCCATCAATTATCTAAAGTCAACCCACAAATTTACTCAATCCCCAATTTCTTAGGTAAAAGAGCTTTTTCCTATTAAACCTTAATTTCTTGGACAATCTAACAAGGACTCCTGTTTTAGTTCTAGATTATGCAAAATATGTTTCCATGCCCATGAATAACAGACCAAGCCATGAAATATTTCTATTACATGCAAGCTTTAAGATTGGAAACAAGAATACTAGCAATTGATAGCAAAGACACACACACACACACACACACACACACATATATATATATATATATATATATATATTCAAATCAATCATCCATTACACAAGAATTCATAGGCTACAACAATCCCTAACAATATGAATCCAGTTCTCCACTTTCATGGAGAACGTTAAGCTTACAAACATGATGGATGAAAGAAGAAGGATACCCAAGGAGGAGAAAAGAGATGTTCCCACAAGCTTCAAGTGGCCTCCATGAGCTCCTGTAGTGAAATCGTGCCTCCACACCTTCGTCCTTGAGTTTTGGGAGCGTTTCCCCTTCCAAAACTACCTTCTGTTTGCGTTTGAGAGCTATTAAATGAGCTCTGCAATAAGTCAACTCGCTCGAACGACTTTTGGGACTCGTTGGAGCGAGTTCTCGCTCAAGCGAAAAAGTCAATACGTGAACAGTAAAGTCAAGGTGTGAACAATATCTAGTTAACAGATGAATAGTTCCGGTCAACGGATGAATAATGCACAGTGAAATTTTTATGGAGTTTTTTTTATCTTCTCCAATCTTTATTCATCTGCAAAATAAACACACAAAAACAATTAAACTAATCTATGAACAATAAACACAATTTTTACATCTTTTCGTGAGACAAATTACACAAACGCATGAAAAAGAGATTAAATTAAGTGTGAATATAAGGTAAATATCACACTTATCAATTACACATACAAAATCAACAAAAATATTGGTTGCCATTGCTTAAGATAGTTTGGGTCATATCAACAAGATTGATATTCTTATTAAGTAAACCGAAAAAAATTTCACTTGAGCTCCAAAAAGGCTAAAAGAATTGTGTTTTATTTCTGAGGACAATCCACATGTTATCATTAGCGATAGAGATCTAACTTTGATGAATGCCATTAATAGTGTATTCCTTGAATTTTATCATCTCCTATGTCATTTCTACATTCAGAAAAATGTACAAGCCAAGTGCAAAATGTTAGTCAATTCTGTTGAGATATAAAATGTGGTCATGGAAGCATGAGAAAATGTCATGGATTGTGAACATGAGTCAATGTTGATTGATTGTATTGATCGCCTTTATCATGCTTGTATTTCATGGCCTTTATTCATTAAATATTTCATTGACTCTTGGATAATTTTGTATAAGAAATATTTTGTAAAGTGGACAAGTCGAGTACTGCATTTAGGAAATTCAACATCAAACAAGTATGCTTTAATCTTATTTTATTTAGTTGTTTTCATTAGATATTTTATCATTTTGTTTGTGGAATTTATGTTAGGGTTGAGTTTGTTCACTAGAGCCTAAAAAAGGTATTGGAAAGCAATATGGGAGATCTTTGTTCGTGTTGGGATACAATTCATGACGTCATCATTCTGCAACATAATGAAATAAAGACATCCTTTGATAAAAGTCTAATTCTTATAAGTGATGCTTTTAAACCAATCATACGTAAAAGATTAATTGGATGTGTATCAAAATATGCTTTGAGACTCATTACTAAGAGTTCGATTGAGTTTAGCATATAGGATTTGATAGTGAAAGTTATGGTTGCATTTTGAGACAAACATATGGTCTACCAAGTTCTTGTGAATTAACATGATATGACCTTGGGGTGATTCCTCTATCTAAAATTCATATCATGTGGACTAGATTGAACTTTTCAAATATTTCATCAAATGAATCACATGCGTTCAAAAGGAATTTGATTTAGTGCTCAATTGTTTCAAAGAAGTTGACATTAAAGGAAAAATGACAACAAATAGAAGTTACTTGAAATTATTTGTCCTGCTATGAATCAATGGTACTTTCAATGCATAAATTTAAATTGAAGGTTGAACAAAAGACAAAAGTTCATCGATCTCAAAGGTTTAGAAATTGTCAACTCTTATATTTTGAGCATGTAGATGCCTTGCACTCATGAGAGTTCTTCACCAGAAAAAGAAATGTAATCTAAGGCTAAATCATTTACAACAAAGGAGAATACCCATGTTAGATCAATTCTATCCGATTTGTCACTCATATATTGTCGATGTTGTTGATGTCGTTGTTGATGGTCATTGTGGGTATATATGCATCTTTCCTTTGTTAGGGATAAGTGAGAAGTCATGGTCCCTTATACAACATGATTTGTTTAAAAACTTAGTTAGTGACACGATGAATACACAAGATTAGTTGGAAGCTATGATCGACTAGAACAACTAAGGAAGTCTTTTCTAGTTGAATCATAATCTGGGGTATGTGTGATGAGTCAATATTTTCTTCACTTCACTTAGTTTATTGTACTAAAATTAATCAGGGAATTGTGCTTAATTGTCCAGTATTTTCCCATTTTTCTTAATTGTGCTTAATTCGATCAGAAATTCTTATTTTAATTAATTTGAATTATTTGAGCTTATTATTTTCATTATTGATTGCAGAGAAAATTATTGGATAATATTTTGGGACTCAAAGATAAATTTCTCATCAATTATATTTTAGACCAAAATGAGAAATAAAAGTGCAAATTTATTTTCATTTTGGACACGGAAAGAAGCAAGAAAATGTTGAATTTCCAATTGAAAAAAAATTATGATGCACGCATGGAACCAACACGGAACCAACAACAAACACACGGCCATTGCTTGGAATCTTTTAAGAAGTAAATGAATTGGAATGAAAGAAGGGGACCACACGTTGCAAGTGCTCACGGTTTTCTCAAAATAATTTGGAAGACAATAGCATGGCCCCATCACGTTGGCAAACACCAAAGCATTGATGAAATAAGTGGCCACGTTGAAGAATAGCTCACGGTTACATGGCTTGGGCCCATGGAAAATTCTTTTTGGCTTAGAAAAAATGTAGTGCACGGTGATGTTTATTTTGCTTTGAAATTGAAAGCAATTTACATTCAATATGCTGTCACGGCCTCCAAGGAAAGAAGAGTGGAAGGCTGAATTATTTTGTTGAAGAAAAGGTGCACATGGGAGTGAGCTGGACGGTGCTTCTTTTATTCCAATTTGGAGCTGAAAACGGTGCTGTCACGGGACACTTCTGCACGATGCTTCATAGAGGCCAACACGCGGTGCAGCAGCAGACGGCCACGGTCCTGCACCTTGGTCCAACACCAACACTTAATGTTGGCAGCAGCTCACGTCCAAGGATGGTCCAGCATGCAGCCACCACCGGAGAGGAAGCTCACGGCTGTTTTGAAAGAAAGGTGTTTACACACTTTTGAAAGTGAACTCCAGCTAGCACCGTGAGTGGAATAGCACCAGAATAGGTGCTATGAAGAAGCAGCAGCAGCAGCACGTTGAAGAGGAAGCTGCACATAACGTCCGGCTTGAAGACACCAAAGCAGAGGAGAAGGTCACGGCTGCTGATTTAATTTTGGAAGTTGAAAGAAGATGAAAACGGAGGGAGCAGTCCAGCACCTTGGAGAAGCAGCAGCCACCACGTTGAGGGATTGGAGCTCACGGTTTCATTGAGAAGCACAGCAGCAGCTCACGCCTAGCAGTTGGAGAAGAAGACGTCCAGCAAGCTTGAAGCAGGTAGCGGTCCAGCAAGAAGATCTCTCTTGGTTCGCAATCCAGCAGCCACAACCAAAGAAGAAGCAACGCAAACAGCAGCCGCCACTTGCCAAATGTTTTGGAGAATGATGGACGTGTGAAGGGAGGTGTCACGGCTGGGAGAAGGTGCTGGAACGGAAGGAAGGAGTGAGCGGTGCTGGCTGGACGTTAGAAGGGAGAAGAGTTGATTCTTGTTACGGAGGGGAAGACGGCCTTCTGGAAGCATGAAGAGAGACACGGCCATGGCAGCAGAGAGCGTCCAGTCCAATGGCGTCCAGCACGTCCAGCTGAGATGGAAGAAGAAGACAAGAAATGGAGGGCCCCACCTTAATTTGTTTTGGCACGGCTAGGAGCATTTGACGAAGGAATTCAGGAAGGCAGGGGCTGCTAATGGGAAACTAAGAAACGGGAAACCGGGCTGGAATACTGGCTGAGATGAAGGAGGAGAAACGGGAGTTGGTTCTGAATCTTGGAAATAAAATGGAGAAGCAGCAGCCGAATGAGACGGCCTGGGAGGAGGCTCTCGCTTCTTTCTCTTCCAGGAGCTCTCTCTGTGTTTTATTTTCCAGCAGTTGAAAAATGTAGATTTCCGTTCTTGAAAAAAGCTTGTAGTGTGTTAAAGTATTTGGATCAGTTTACTCAGTTTTATTTTTATCTTCAATGTTCAAGAATTTTAATTTAAGTGTTCAAATTTCATTTTCAGTTAAGTGTTTTTAGTTTTACTATATATTGAATTTTACCGTTCAATGTTTTCTGCACCGTTAAATTCTGTCATTGCATTTTACCGTTTGTTTTATTTTCAGACGTTTTCTATTTTTACCGTCTTTTACCGTTCAGTTTTTACAGTCTTTAAAATTTATTTCAAACGTTATTTTTATTTCTGTCTTATTTAATTTCCTATCCGCTTTAATTTTTTGCACAAACAAAAAAATCACAAACCCCCCCTACTTCGTGTTAAATCTGAGACTGAACCATAAATTGGTCCTTGAGAGACGACCTAGGAGTCACTTCCTAGTTATACTGCATTAATTTCGTGCAATCAAATTTGACGGGTCGCGACAACCTGTTTCAATGTGTTGCCATACTTTACACTTTACTTACTATGTCTTACCTTTTTCTTTCATAATAACTTTTTTCATTAATTACAAGTTAATATGGACAAGTGAATGATTGTAGTAGACATTGGCTATGTGATTACTAATCGATATAATCGTCAAAATATTATAATCTTCCTATTATGTACTACACCACCTTCTGATGTAAGACAACATTGACTAATATGTATAGGACATAAGTTCATGAATCCCATTTTGAGTAGATAAAGTGATTATTATTTTCTACCATTATAAAATAAGTTAAATCTACTAGTTTTATCTTTATAGGTTCACCTACAATGCTTGATCATCTTTTTATGTCAGTAGGATGCAAATATTTATAGAGTTGATGAACATTAATAGTAGTTATGTAGACTTGCATCAGGACTGATATTTGTGTCATGTAAATAAATTATACAAATGAAAATACAAAGTTGTTTAATTATATAAAAATGAAGTTGTTTAATTACAAATATCACTTCCAAGTTCAAAAAAACCAAATACATTATGGCCTCCTCTATTGTTGGGTGCATGTTCTTTAGACATTGCATCTATTTGTAATGCCTCATCGGTCCAGTCCCAATCTATAGTCCCTTTATTGATATTGCGACAATCAATCATCGTTTATAACATTCTTTTATAGAGCCTTGCAATGACGGTAATAACAAATTAATTAAAATTCTTTGATAGCATAAAGACATAACATTGTATGGTTACATACCAAAAACCAGATTATGATTTCAATCTCTTATGAACTAGAATGTCATTTTGGAGATGTCAACAAATTCGAGGTATGAGACTCGACCGATCATCCTCGACAACATGAATAACATAGGGATATGATAGAGAGGACACCACTATGACATTCATCAACACGTGCTTGAGAAAGTGCAACCAACGATTATAAGAGTTCCTATGTCAGCCTTTAGAACAATATTTAGTAACCACGAGTTCAATTGCTCATATCCAAATTGCCTTAATATGTGTTCAGGCAGATGTTAGTGTACAATTAGATCCACTCTGATCCAACTAGAGAACATGCTGATTGATAGATGTAAATGATTAATTTGATGTGCTTCATATGAGGCCTAGATCATCCCATCATATATCAAGGCATCCGATTGTACCATGGCGTCATGTAGACTGAAAATATTCGTCCTCATCACCCAATGTGCGGCCTAAGGTGTATCTTCATCATAACTAGGCAACATATGCTTCTTCCCATCGTAGGAAAGTGGTCATATATCTAACTCTAAAAAAAAGTAAAAATGTTTTTCAATAATGAAACAATAAAGGAATCAAAGATTAATATATATCTATATACACACACACACACACCTCTAAAATGCTTTGTCTCTACAAAGTTGGCACCAAACTGCTTGTATAGTACAAATGAGCCAATTTAGCAACTCCCTAGACATATCTACCACATGATAGTAGGTCTTTGAAGAACATCAAGTATGATATACGGATGAAAGTGGAGTTCTTATCTATAAAAATAGTGCATCCACAAGATAAAACAAGTAGGCCAGTGCGTCACATTGCCATTGCTAGTTGTCATAATAGTCCTTATATAGGTCTCTCAATCAGCCCAGTCTTACTTGGGGACCATGATATTACCTCAACTCATATGTATCCCTTGTGTAGTCCATGCCCAATAGGTCCATGAGAGTTTCCAAAGCCACTTCAAAGTCTAAGACTTCATTCAGACAAAATGGTCTTACTATAGACAAATGTAGCAATGTGGACATGTCATCTAATGTGACAGTCATCTCACTAACAAGGACATGAAAAATGTTTGTCTCTCTATTCCATCTCTCAATGAACTCCAATCTCAACCTCTTATTGGTATAATCATAATAAATATTGCATAGAGGCATCAAACTAAAAATCATGACAAAAATTTGAACAACCAAATGACATGCTTCATATTTATTTACTTTTTTTTTTCTGTGGAAGACCAACTTTTATCTCTCCTCGGTCATAGATAAAACAATTGTGTATAAAATTGAAACAACTAAACAATCATCAAAAGGAAAAAAATTCAACTACTTTATTAACTTGACCCTACCACAAACCGAAAATGCAACATGATCAACATAACTTGTCAACAATGATGTATCATGTGGACCTCCAAGAAATCTACCTACTTCACGTTCTTCTTAAACAATATTTATGTGTTACTCAACAACATTATATTGATCTTCATTAACATCCTCTTACTGCTTATCAAGATAAGAATGAGAAATGGAGTCGCTTCTCCAAGACTACCCCTTCGACGAGCAAATGATGTAGATCTCCTTTTGTTTTCACCTTGTATAGAACTCTCACCAGAGTATGTAGAGACACCTCGAGTTATTGCCATTTTGATAACAAACAAATTAAGAAAAAAAATTAAAACCAATACGCATAACAAATAACTAAATTTAAAGAGAATAAATAAAAAAACAACCCATATAAATCCTAAAACCATAACAAATAAACAAACCCTAAACGCTAAAGTATAAACTCTAACGAAGAATAGACAAAATCCATAAAATTAAAATAAATTAATAAAACCATAAGCCATTAAAAATAAATTAAAACAAATTATATATATATATATATATATATATATATATATATATATATATATATATTTAAATCCTTAACCCATCCTAAACTCTAAACAACAACCTATAAAATAAATAAAATTAAAAATTTAACAAAACCATAAGCAATTAAAAATAAATAAAAAAATTAAAGAAAAATTAAAATAATGATTTTATATATATATCGGACTTTGAAATTTAGTCTAATTATTATCGAATTTAGAGATAATATCAGATTTTAAATAAGGAGTTCATTGGTTCTCAATGAAACATTTACAAATTTAGATAATAGTTTAGGAAACGAAGGTACCTTATATAGTTTGGTGGCACGAAATGCTTGAAGGTTGATTGTGGGAGTGTATGAAGATGTGCTATGCAGTGATGTAAGTGAAAGAAGTGATGAAGAGGAAGAGGAAGTAGGTGATGCGACACTAGAATTTAGGAGAAAAGATGAGTAAATAAAAGTGAATGGGTGAAGGTAAATATAGAAGAGAAAAATAAATTGCCTCTGTAAAAAAGACAGTTTAAATATTTAAAAAAGTTTGAAAGTATATGAAAAAAGACTTCGAAGTACACGAAGAAAGTCCCAGAAAATACATGTGTAGAAACCTTTCTATCTTCAAATCCAACTGGCTTTTCATCTCAGAATACCTCTTTCCTCTGTTTTTTTTTCACGTCCTTTGAGCATGGTACCCAAACAATCCTTCTAATTCTCAACAACAATTCCATTTTTGCATGCTTCAGACCTATCATTCATATTTCCTCTGCCAAAAATTAAATAAATAATTAATTTGGCCAAAAATAGAAACCATAAAAAGATAACGTTTCAAAGAAAACTCATGTTAAAAGGCAAAGAATAGAAAACTCCAATAATTTAAGTGACTTGTAATTAAATTCTTTTAGTTTTTTTTATACTTTGCAACAACAAAATTTTTTCATAAGAATTATCTTATATCAATAAAAAAGAAAATAAAAAAAGTATTTTTACAAGCAAAATTAAGACTAGAAATCATCAAATTCATATCGGAGATCTTTATTTGAATTACAACTTACCATTTACTATAAAAATGTATTTATAGAAAAAAAACAAACATACAGGATTTATCACACACATCACATTTCACACATCACATTTCATACAATAGTTAAACAAATATCCTAAACACACCATGAACCTAAACCCAACCATTCGGATATATGTATTGATGTTAAACTATGATAAGTTTTTGCACTTGTAGTAGTGGAACAACTGCCCCCCTCCCCCAAGCTACCACACAAGGCTAATGTGTTTACCACATATGGACAAAGAATACCAGACCATAAACTAGGACCTTCTGCTACTCCTCATCACATAATCCCCTTCTCTATCTGAGATGGAGTGATTAATATTAGAGTGTTAGGATAAATTCCAAAACTGAGTCCCTACATCAATACATCACTTTACTTGAAACCACTACCAACCATTTCACCCTACAATTCTTGTCCAATCACTCCTCAATTGCATACTCAACATCAAGTATAAAACATCATACAATTCCATAATTACTTTTAAACAAACTTAAGTCCATACTATAGTTCATAATTACAAGAAATTAAAAGAAATAAAACTTCCAATCCACTTCTAAACAAGTTGCTCATTGTATGCATCACCCATTAAGACCAATTCCCCCTTGCTCAACGAGCCATCACTCGCTCTACGAATAGCAAAACAGAGGGTTCTCGTTGCTCAATGAGAACTCTCACTCAACCATTGCTATACTCATATTTTTCACCCAAACCAACTCGCCCAATCATATGGCTCGCTCTATGAATGCAGAAATAGAGAGAGTTGCTCGCTCAGCGAGCCTAGACTCGCTTAGCGAGTTTGCAGAATTATGCAGAACCTGCACTCCCTAAACCTCACATATCCTAACTTATACACTTCTACAAACATCTACAACTTCCATATGATATTTTAAACCTCAATTGACCTATCCAAATGTGCATTATCCAACTTAAACCTTATTAAACTCATTTTACCATGAATTTCCAAACTCACTCTAACTAAAACACCACTCTATAGTCCATAAATCAATCCCACTCATCTATCATCATAATTTGTTAGTTCAGACTCTAGAAAAGTCACAATTGACCCAAAACCAGATCCTAAACCCTCACTTTCATCACAAACCCTGTACTTTAAAATCTCACTAGTCAAAACCCCTAAAATGAGCCAAAAACCATACAAAATCACACCCTATTAACCACCAACCAATTCGACGTCAGATTTCTACTAATTTAAAGCTAGAACAAGCTTTAAATGACCCTAGAGCAAAACCAAAAACTCAATTCTTCCTATTCGACCCTTACTTCAAAATCTCACCTATCAAAACCTCCTCTTAAGGTTCAAAATCAACCTACAATTTAGCCTACTCTTTACTTCTCAATACAACATCAAATTTTTATCATTGCTCTTCAAAACCGATAGACGCACAAGATTAATCAAGTACAAATCAACATCATCCATGGCATCATACATCAAATAACTAAGTACTATCATTAAAGAACCAATGACACTAAAACAATCATTGTAATTAAAACCAAATTAACATAACATCGTATCAACCACCACTCATACCTGTAAATTAAATTTATAAAAATCACTAGCTTCCCTCACCTGATTCGAAAAACTGTCACAACTCTATACAACGTACTACCCCTACCTTAGCTCAAGAAACTCTAAAAACACCTACAAATCATATAATCATGATTAGAGCAAGTCCTTAGGACGTTTGATCGATAAGGAGCTAGAAATAGAGATAAGATGACACATGCGTTCAAACTATTTGATGTGCGTTAAACATAAAAATTAAAGAAAAAAGGAGTAGAAACTAACTTACTCAATAGGAAAACTGATTAGTAGATAATAGAGAACTCACTGTTGTGATCTCCTAGACACTTTATGATCATCAAATAAATGTCTCAGAAAGCTTATAGAGAAGGGAAAATAAATTCAAAGAATGAGTTAGAGAGACAACAAGTATTTCAGATAATGAGACGCGTTTATGAAATCTTATTTATATTATTGAATTATTTTAACATTAAAATGTCCGGTCTCATTATTTTAAGATACCTATAAATTTTAATACTCTATTTTCTAGGTTCTTACAAAAGTAAAGTAAAGAGACTAAAAATATCTCTTATACTAACGAATTTTTATTATATTATTGTATCCATAGACACTAGTTATTATGTTTAAATATTCTTATTTATAATTACATTGATAATCTTTCAATAAGCTTCTTTTTGTCCAATAAAAAAACGATTTAACCATGATATTTTTGTAATTGTTATTATATGGAAATGTGAACCATTTATGACAAGAAAATTATTAAATCAAATTTAGAAATCCAAATAATTAGTCAATATATTAATTATGTAAATATTAATTAAAAATTTTTGGTGTGTAAAATAGTCTTTTTTATAAATAAAAAAATTATAATTAGTTAGTTAATTATACTTTAAATTGGTCATTGTCATTAGTTTTAAAAGTTTTAGATATTTAATATTATTGATTTTAAATTAGTCTCAAATTTTAAATTAAAAACTAATTTAGTGACAAAAAAATGTAATAATATTAGAAACCAATTTACACTCTAATTATTATGAACAATAATAATTTTTTTAGTTTATAAAATGTATTTAATATAATGACTAATTATTATTCATTTCTTAAATTAATTATTATTTATGAAATAGTATTTATATTTTTTTCTTTACGCTCGTAAAATTTTGTTTTCTATGTCATATATTTTCTATTAAATGGTGATATGCTGAATTAGAAAAATCACTAAGCCATCACGAAATACAGAATAATAAGAAAAATAAAGGATAAGGAAAAAGAATATGGATGAATACACTGGAGAGAAAAAACATATTTTGATCTAAAATCTTTAGTTACTTTTTTTTTTTGAGATTCCATTTACAAGAATTATTTCTATATTGAAAAAAGTGTACGAATATTGAAATTTACCATAAGAATGGTCAATATTGATCTTAATATCACAGGAAAGTAATTCCTATTATAAGGCATATAAAAATTATTTATTTAAAATAATAATAATAATCATAATAATAATAAGAAAAAAAATCAAAATTTAAACACAAGTTTAAAATAATGTTACCTGCTTTAGTTTGTACCAGATCTTGAAAACTTTCACTATTGTCATGTCATATATAAAAAGCGTCTCCCAAATTATTTAAGAAGTTGAAATATGCATCACGCCAAGAATGTCTTACTAAGATTGAGTCAAACACTCCCCAAAAGCTTATATTATGTCATTAATATAATATAAGCTTTTAAGGAAGATTCATTAATCACATGCGAGAGAGGAAGGTAGTAGAAAGGAAAAAAACACATAATGTATTACTAAGATTGACTCAAAAATCAATAACTATGTCATTTCCAACGTTTTGAAGATTCATCAAATTATTGTATGACTAACAACTTCACAATCACAATAGGCTTCCTCAACAACCATTACAAAATAAAAATGGAGAAGAAATAAACATTTAAAGAAAATAAATGTTTAGAAATCTTCCTCAGTTATCGATATCCAGAGTACCTCTTTCCTCTCTTTTTTTTGTCCTTTGAGCATGATACCCTCACAATCGTTCTAATCTTCAAATTCCATTTCCTCTGCCAAAAATTAAGCAAATTATATTAATTTTGCCAGAAATAGAAAGAATAAAAAGATAACGTAAAAAAACAAATTCAAAGCAAACTTATATTAAAAGGCAAAGAAATAAAAAAACTCCAATGATTTAAGTTACTACTAATTAAATTCTTTCAATTTATTTTATACTCATTAATCAAATTTAGAAATCAAAATAATTAATTATGTGGATATCAATTAGAAATTATTAGTATGTAAAATAGTCTTTTTTATAAATAAAAAATTATAATTAATTTGTTAATTAGACTTTAAATTGATCATTGTCATTAGCTATCAAAGTTTTACATATCTGATATTATTAATTTTAAATTAGTCTCTAATTTTAAATTAAAAACTAATTTAAAGAAAAAAACTTAATAATAATAATAATAATAAAACAAAAAAAATCAAATTTTAACACAAGGTTAAAATAATGTTACCTGCAGCTATGTTTTGTAGCAGATTCTGAAAACTTTCACTGTTGTCATGACATAAAGAGTGTCTCCTAAATTATTTAAGAAGTTGAAATATGCATGACGCCAAGAATGTACTATTAAGATTGAGCCAAACACTCCCCAAAAGCTTATAGCAAAACCAATTGTCATACTTATATAATATTCATGATTGAAAACCCCATCCTCTTGAAATTTAACAATTGGTTGTTGTCTTGGTTCTCCATCAATACACAATTTCTCTAATGGTAGTCCACAAAGATCGGTATTATCTTCATATTTTGATGCATCGAAACTCTGTAATTGTGTGCCAATTGGAATTTTTCCAGATAAATAATTATGTGACAAATCTAACAGAGTGAGTCGATCAATTTCAGCAAGACTTGAAGGAATAGAACCAACAAGTTGGTTTTGTGACAAATCAAGAAATTCAAGTGATGTTAACTTTCCAACGTTTGAAGGAATTTTTCCTGTCAATTGGTTTCTTGATAAATTCAATGACACCAATCCAAATAAACCCTCTATTTCTTTTGGAATTTCTCCTGATAATTGATTGCTGGAGAGATCAATGCTTTTTAAAAGTGATAATCCCATGTCTGTGAACATTTGTTCTGAACCTTTCCACATCAAGATTGCATTCAAATCATATGAATAGTAACCTGATATAGAACTAGCGTTGACCAAATAATAATGACTTTGATAATCTCTCAAAGAAATCATTTGAGCCATTGAGGAAAAGTTTTTTATGCACGTAGGAATTTCTCCAGATAGATTGTTTTGCGAGAGATCTAAGAGTTGAATGTTTTTTAGATAACAAATTTGTAACGGTAAACTCCCACGGAAATAGTTGCTTCTTAAGCTTAAAAATTGCAACTGCGATAATTCGTTCCCGATCCAATTTGGGATAGATCCTGATAATCTATTTTCTGCTATGTCTACCATCACCAACTGTGTGCAATTCTTCAAGATGGAAGGGATTTTACCTGTTAAATTATTGCTTCTCAATAACAAAACTTGAAGTTCAAGGAGTGATCCCATTGAAGAAGGAATCTCTCCTGAAAACTTGTTCTGACTCATATTTAAGAAAGTCAATGACTTAAAATGGGTCCAACAGTCTGGAATTTGTCCAGAAAACTTATTATTTGAAAGGTCTAATTGGTATAAAGATTCAGCTACACCATTAGAACATAAAAATGAAAAAGAATTTGTGAATTTATTGTTTGATAGATCAAGAGATATTGAGCCTCGTAAAAATGGCGGAACATGACCTTCAAATTGATTTGATGCAAGACTAAGAGAATAATAGTGATTCTCTATTGGCAAATTTGGAATCGTACCTTGTAAATTATTGTGTGAAATATCAATACTCATCCAATTTGACAATCCAAATTTGGTCCAAAACCATTTTGGAATGGTACCTGATATTTCATTATTTGAAATGTCAAGATAAATAAATTCATTTTGTTTCTCTAGCCATTTGGGAAACAATGGACCAAGCTTGCAAGACCTCAATTCAATATCAGACAATTGAAAAGGCGGAGTCCAGTTTTGACTAAATTTTAACGTCAGTGAGTTATGTGACAACATCAATGTCGTTAACTTTGTCATATTATAAAAATGAGAGTCAGTTAACACACCTTTCAAAGAGTTTGACATCAAGGATAATACCTCAAGTTCTGTTGGAAATCGAAGATCTTCAGAAATTGTCCCATTTAGCTTGTTACTATCAAGGAACAATGCTTTTAATGATGGGAACATTGTTGCGAGGTTGCGAGGCAAAGTACCCTTAATTTGATTCATGCCTAGATTTAAACTTTGCAATGATGAGGATAAGTGATGCATTATTGTTGGAAGGTTTTCACTTAAACTGTTATTAAATAGGTTCAATGAACGCAAAACAGTACCATTGTGAAGTAATTTTGGAACTCCATCCAATCGATTTCCTGATATATCCAACGTTTCCAACTTTGAAAATATTGAAAAATCAGGTAATGTGCCATTGAATTTATTCTGACGGAGATATAAATTTCGCAATGAGTATCTAGAACATCCAGACAAATGATTAAATATCACTGTGAGATCTTCACTCAACTTATTATGAGACAAATCTAATAACTCTAAAGTACATGTGCTCCCAAATGATTTTGGAACACCACCTTCTAAAGAGTTAAAGCGAACTGACAACTGCTCCAAATGAGATGGCAATCTAGTGCCTTCAGATATCTTCCCACTCAATTGGTTGGAAGAAAGATACAACTTTTTTAAATTTGAAAATGCTGAAAGGTCAGGCAAGGAGCCTCTGATTTGATTGTATGCCAAAATCAACTCTTGTAGTGAGTATCTAACACAACCACTGGAGAAATTACGAAGAATTGACGAAAGGTCTTCGGTCATATCGTTTCCAGACATGTATAATGAACGTAGGGTGCATATATCCATTAATGATTTCAAATCGTCACCCTTGAACACATTTCCAGACAGGTAAAGGTGCTCAAGCGAATTCATGGCCAAGCCAAAATGATTTGATGTCAAACCCTTCAAGAGGTTCCAACAAAGGTCAAGCTCAACAAGGTTGGAAGTGGTGTTTGACACCCACTGGAATACCATTGGTTGTGTGAAGGAGTTACTAGAAAGATCAAGGACAGAAAGGGAAGTAGAAAAATTGAAGTTGGAAGGGTTGAATGAAAGGAGGAAATGATCGGAAAGGCCACATTCAATTAAACTCAGTTCTCTTAATTTTGGTAGCTTGGCAATGGTTCGAAGCCAGCTACGAGAACTGTTAAAATTAGATATGGAATTGAAGGAAAGATAGGTTAAAGAATTAAGATTAGATAGCCACCGATCACCACTGACAATTTGGAGAGCACTATCGTATCCTCCAAGATAGAGTTTATGCAAATTTGAAAGGTTTCCTAGTTGGGAAGGAATGAATCCTTCAAAAGAATTGTAGCTGAAATCAAGATATTCCAACCGAGAGAGATTTCCAAGTTCACGGGGGATTGAACCATTCAAATAAAAATTATCAGCAAGATTCAAATATTTCAAATGAGAAAGAGAACTTATCTGAGTTGGAATTTGTCCGCTAAAATGACATGAAGAGAGATCAAGATATCTCAAGTTGGTAAGAGAGCCAAGAAACTCTGGAATATTAGTGTGTCGAAAAGAATTGAAACTGAGGTTCAAATACTGTAAGTGTCGTAACTCCATTAACGACTTGTGGATCTCTCCGCTGATGTAACGCCGAGAAATAGATTCATAATAATAGTAAGGAGAAAGAGATTGATAATGATACTGTCCAGGAAGGTGGAGGCTTATAATATGAGCGGTGAGGTTACTGCAGCGAATCCCCTCCCATTGGCAACAGTCGGGAGTGGTCCAAGAGGAGAGCATGCCGTAACGATCGACAATGGCAGCCTTGAATTGAATGAGTGCTTCCCTCTCTTTTGGAAGGCATCTGATATGGTGTTGTCCAAAAGCAACCTGCAACACCACACTCACCACAAACATAAACATCATTACTTTCAGAATATTCATCATCAAACAGAGAGAGTGAATAGTATAGAATTAGATTGATATGTGTTCTGAATTTAGCACTCGCAATACCCACATTTATACTCACACCAACTCTTTCATTACTTTATTCTAAGTCGTCGTCATCGTCGTGTTTGCCTGTTTCCATTTTTTTTATTCTTCATATCAAATAATTTTTGTGGTCCATAAATAACTTTATTATGCATTTCATTAATGCATGCAAGATTTCAATAGTATCAATTGACTTCGAAGAAGACTTATGTATTTTTATTTTAAACGACAATATTATATGAAAAAAAAACATCAAACTCGACCTTACAAATACTTAATGAATTGGAAGTTAATATTTGAAAACCAAATTAAGAAAGTGCTCTGAAAATACACTTCAAAATGCAATTGTGTCGAACAAATTGTACTATTTGCATTATATTTATTTGTGGGTACCAAGATGGTTAATTTTTCCTAACGACATAGAAAGAGTCCAAATTCATAGTTTTACATGAATAATAAATAATGTTATTTATTTTTAGAGACAAAATATTCTATGAAAATAGATACAATTATAAATTCGTATATTGTCTGTGATTTTTTTTACAAAATTCATAAAATAGATATTTTTCTTTAACGAGATTTTAAATTATTTGTAGGTCCAGCTAAATATTAAGAAAATATTTTAATAGTGAAAGCTTATGTCACCATTTATATCTTGTTCCTATAATATTGTCATCTCATATTACTAGCAAATGACTTTGTTAAGTATAGTCATTATTGGACAAAATGTAAAAAATATTTCCAAATTAAAAAGGAAACATCAATAAATATAGTCATTATTGGAAAATTACACATTGGTCTTTATTCAAATAAAATGACAAGGGAACCCTCCACTTTCCCACCTTTGTCACTTTCCTCGTTATCAATGGTGGGAAATTTTTTGGGATGATAATTCTATTTCAATCAATGACTTATTCGAAGACTTGTGAAACAATGGTAACTAACATGAAATTGGAATTTTTAGATTAAAATACAATTTTATATAAAAAGTAATCGATCAAATGTTAATAGTGAAAGAATTATAAGTCAATATTCTAAACATAATAAAATTAAAAAAGTACTCTGAAAATGCATTTCGCAAGGCAATTGTTTTCTCAACAAGTTGTAATATTTGCAATAGCTTCTTTTATGAATAGCAAGATGGTTAATTTGACATAGGAAGAGTTCAAAGACAGTCCAACAGTTTACATATGAGTAAAAAATAAGTTATTTATTTTTATGTAGAACTAAAACATTATATAAATAAATACCATTAGAAAATTTTATATTTTGAGTGATTTTTTATAAAAAAAAATGTTAAAATTATTCTTTTTTATTTTTTTTATTAATTTTTTAAGTTCTACCAAATTTTTTAATTTAAATAATAAAAATCCAGATACGTTATAAGTTCGCTATGGTAAATTGTCTTAATTACACATTATAAAGAAATATTGACAAATAAAAAACGAAACATCCTTTTTTCTAAGAGAACAAAATATAAATTAATTAATATTTAAGACAACAACAACAATGCTTTTTTACTTTTTCAAATATGAAAATTTGTAAACCTTGTGAATTTCTACTGTAACAATGATTTAAAAATGATATTTCTAGACATTTTCTATTTTATTTTCATCATTTGTTTTACATGTAAAATTACTTATTAAACACGGGATGGTATATTTTTAATTTTAACTATTTTTACATTATATTTGAATATTTTAGTTTATAAGTGTTCTATTCCCGTTCAAATGACCGTGTTTTTCTTTTTTGTAGTTATATAAATATGAGGGTCATTATACACTAATACTTTTCATTGTTTGTCATATCATACTTATGTGATGGGTTTACTTTAGAATATTCCAAGTCCTCACCCTAAATGTCACTCCAACTTTTATATAATATTTAATTAGTTAAATACATGTTTATCTATTATAATTAAAACTGGTAAGCAGCAAACTTGGGATAAAATTTACTGTGGATTAATGTTTTTCTTTTTAAAAATACAATATCTATTCAATTTACATATATGTGATGCATAAAATAAACTACAAATTATATGGTGTATACTATGATATATAGACCAAACGGTAATCATCAAAGACCGATCGGTCGATCTACTGTAGTAGCGCTTGTCAACCAGATCAAACCGTGACAACACTCGTCAATCAGATCATACCGGGACAATGCTCGTCAACTATGTATTATACCTAGTAGAAATTGAATGATCATACACTCAGCATCGTTCGGTCACCACTATGGTCAACCAGGGCAAACAGTTCTATTAAAGCTGGATCACAATTCGGTCAGTGCTTATATTATTATTGGACCCGATATCCAGCGGATGATAAAATATCTATACTAACTTTTAGCTCCAATATCTATTAAAGCTGGGCTACAATTCATGTCATCATCAACAATAGGTATAGGCAAGGATACATTTAGCTCCAAAGCAATATCTATACTAACTTTTACATGTCCCCTAGGTAGAGGTCTACCATGTAGTTTATCACTTTTAAAATTATACAATTTTTCATGGGCAACCAAGCAAAATGAAGGTGATTGATACAAACAATTTAGAACTTGAGATCCCCTACATTATAAAATATAATTATAAGATAAATTATTTAAAGTGGCCAAATGTAGAGAGCTTTTAAAGTAAACAAATTACACTAACATTACTTTTAATATAGAAAATAAAATTATAAGACAATCTCCAATGTGACTAAATATGAAGATAAGTTTAAAGTAAGCAAATTAAAGTAATATTGAAAGTAATGTAGATTAGTTAGTTATCTCAACAAAACTATTTGATGACAATGTACAACTCTCTTGGCCACTATTGAGACCAAAATGAGCTTCTTCAATGGTATTTGGTGTACCAATTTTTCGAAGTGAAATAATCTCATTTTTCATCCATGTTATTATTTCACTCAAGTCTTTTATTTGAGTAGTCAATGTATCATGCTCATGATGTGTATGACACTTTTTGGACAGAAAAAAATCTTTGTAACCGACTCCAAATCTCATCCCCTAACATGACCTGAATACTCTTGGAGACATAAAGCTTGACTCAAAATGTCAGAGTGATCATTACTCATCTCTTCTGAATTAGTTTGTGACAATATCATCTAAACAACAATCAAACATATCACATTTATTCTCATTTCACGCACACAAATATATAATATATAAATATATTTTACTTACACATTTGTCCCAAACTTGTTAAACTTTTTCTTTTTCAATTATTTCGCTTTTGTTCACATAATCATGCTTCCACACTTGACGGAAACGTTACTAACATTAATCCCGATTTCTTTATCTAATTATTGTGAAAAAAATCAAACTAGTTAAAAAATTGTAATAACTGAAATTGGCAAAATTTGTAGTCTGTCACGTAACAAGTATCTAAAGTATGGATAATGGGATAAAGAAAACCATATTTTTAATTGGACTTAAGGTAGAAGGTGTGACCAAAATAAATTAGTATCATACACCATTCGGTTAAAAAAA